>NC_056743.1:58591137-58663637 GCF_019279795.1 Protopterus annectens | reverse complement strand
AAGGAGAAAGTCATGGTTAGTGGTTTGTTGGGTGCCAGAATCCGCCATACCACCAATGCACTCAAGTCTCTCAGCAGATACTGTTATGACTCTGTCATAGTCCATGTTGGAATGAATTACTTGAGATATACCTCCCTGGACTCTATGAAAAGAGACATGACCAAGCTCATTGAGTATGTATGCCAAGGCACGTATGTCCCTGGCCTTAAGCAGCATCTTAACCATCACCTAGAATGATGCCTCAGTACAAATAGAAAATGATTGACTTTAACAACTGGCTTAGTTTCTGGTGTCATTCAAAGGGGATCCAGTACCTGATAGCCTGGGATGACATGATTGACAAGCCACGATGCTTTACCAGAGATGGCCTGCATCTGTCTCCCTTGGGCTTCAGGCTCCTGCCTCCACCATAGTACCTTTTTTAGCAATGCCATGAAGTCAAAACTACCAACATGAAAATTTCATCAAAACGTAAATTAAAGGTTATGCTGCTAAACGCTAGGTGTCTAAACATGAAACTGTGCTCATTACAAGCATTCTTAACCATGCAAGAAGCTGACATTTGTGCAGTCACAGAAACCTGGTTCAAAGCTGTGGAGAGCACCTCAGCCATACCAGGTTACTCAACCTGTCATTCATTCAGATCCCAAGCTGTGGGGAGCAAAACAAAAGGAATTGGAGTTGCAATATATATAAACAGCATACACACCTCCAAGCTGGTCAAACAATATGATGTACAGGAAATACTCCAGGTGCAGTTAACAATTGACAAGACCCCTATTCAAATCATAGTTAGCTACAGGCCTCCATTTCTGACTCAAGATGCCCACTCCATGTATCTGGACCTCTTCGAAATTATCAAGATTCAACCCTTTACCCTGATCCTGGGTGACTTTAACTATCCAACCATAGATTGAAAGAAATACTCATACCAAAACACAAATGCCCAGAAATTCCTTAATTTCATCAAGAGGTCAAACAAAAAACCTTCTACAAAGCTGATTACAACCTCCTGAGGGAAGGTATAAACAGCTTCAAAGCCCCCTCCCCTCCACAAAAACTGGCACATATGTCCAAACTTACAACAAAGTACTATATAAACATTTATATAGCTGCATGGAATCAGGGATACCAGACAGGATGAAATCCTCCTCCTCAAGGAAAAGCAAACATGTCTGGTGGACATCTACAATAAATAAACTCTATAATAAAAGGGAAAAAATTGCTGTCTAGGACCAAGAAGGAGAAGGTGTCTAATTGGAAGCAATCTCTCCGTAGCCTGAACAAGCAGATAAGAGCACTAGTGAAATCCTCCAAAACAAACTTAGAGTCCAAACTGGCCACATCTGCTAAAGACAATCATAAGGCTTTCTTTCATATGTCCACAATCTCAAGAGAAGCTCCCAGATCTGCTCAGAATTGGTGGTCAAGGACACCACATACACAAACCCTGTAGATATAGCCAACCTGCTAACAAACAGGTTCAGTGAAAACTTCACTCCTCTGTCCCCTTCATCAGTAAAACAGGACATCCCCAGTACCTGCCCCCTCCCCTTATCTCTAGGGAGTAAGTCATCACTGCCCCCTCAAAAGCAAAAAATACAGCCGCCATGGGATCTGATAACATCACAGGCTGCATCCTACATGAACTAAGGCAGGAACTTGCAGCACCATTAGACACCCTATTCAACCAAAGCCAAGTGGAGGACAGCTACTGTCATCCCTTTGCACAAAGGTGGAGCATCCACTGATCCAGGAAATTATAGACCCATCAGCCTAACTAGCCTGATCTGCAAGGCCATGGAGCGGATTATCATGGACCTCATTAACAAGGACATTGGCAACCTCCAGACACTTGATCCCACTCAGTTTGGTTTTGTCAAGAGAAGGTCATGTCTGTTATATTTGGTCAACTTCTTTGAGACAGTCACCAAGGCCATAGATGAGAGGAAAATGGTGCACACCACCTGCCTTGACCTTGCAAAGGCCTTCGATACTATTCCCCAGTCAGATATAATAGATAAACTCTCACAACTAGGTATCAATCCATATGTAACCAGATGGGTAGAAAACTGGTTCACTGATAGAACCCAACTAGTCAAAATAGGGGAAGCCACCTCAGGTAGTATACCTTTAACAAGTGGTGTACCTCAGGGTCGGTCTTGGGGCCTCTGCTGTTTGGGATATACTTCTGAGATGTGCAGGGCAAATATAGTGGGCTATGGCTGACCAAGTTTGCAGATGACTGCAAGCTGGGTGCTGTCATCAATTCCCCCTAGTGATGTGGACATCCTCCAAGAGGCTTTCACCCAAACAAATGACTGGTGCCAGAAACATGACCTCAAACAGAATGTCAAAAAAAGCATCATCATCCCTTTTGAGGAGAATGACATCCCCACAAATTATCACACTGATAATAAGGCACTAGGCACACAATCAGTTGTGAGGGACTTGGGAACCCAGGTTGATAGCAAACTGAGTTTTGACCACCATATTGCCACCATTGTACAGAAAGCTTTCTACATGGCCCTCTACATGACCCACCTCATTAGTAAGGGTATCTCATCCAGGGGCAAGGTGGTCATAACATCCCTGTATTCTTCCCTTATAAGACCAATTATTGAATACAATGCCCCTTTTGGTATGTACCTCACAAAACACATGCAGCAGCTGGAGAGACCACAGAGATTCCTCATCCAGAGAATCCAGGGCCTCAAACATCTACCCTACACATATAGGCTAAAAGCCCTGTCCCTCTGCTCAGTCTCACATAGACTCCTCAGAGGTGACCTCTGTCTGGTATAGAAAGCAATCTCAGACCCAGCCCAGATGGGACTGCTGGATATCCACAAGTCAAGCTCCACTCGAGTAACTCATACGCGAGACCTCAACCTGGTTTATGACATCAATAGGACTTGGCAGGACAGATTTGTGCTTCAGAGACTCCCCTTTTTATGGAATAGACTCCCTCTCTACATAAAGCAGAGTACCTCATTAAACTTTTTTAATCGCAACCTGGGTAACTGGATGGGGAACAGAAAATACACCCCTATGATTCCACCCAAGTCCCTGTTGGAGAGTGGCATAGGGTGCTGACTTGTTGGAGCATAGGCTAAATTCTTGGATAGGCTTGTAAGAGCCTCAGGGCTAATAGCTGAGTAACTTCCTGTGATCCTAAAACCCGATTATGAGACACAGACCATATATATGTTGCAAACATCTGGACATTCTGCATACATCTGTATAGATGAGTTGTATGGCCTGTATAGTTTAAAATTGTGCATCTAAGATGGATGACATCAATAGGCCCTTTAAAGTAATGCCATGGGAGGGGGTCAACAGGCCTTGAAATGGTATGACCAACACACACAGGTGATATGCTTCACATGCAAACAGTACTATACTTGGCTGTATTGAGATCCAAACCTCCTACCATCTTAGTTGTATATACTATAGTGCTACCTATTTCTCCCATGCACCATGGAGCTTATATGCTTAGGAAGTGTCTAACAGTGGCTCTAAGGTGGATGACATGAACAGGCCCTGTAAAGTAATGCTATGGGGAGGTCACCAGGGTGGAACAGGCCTCAAAATGGCATAACCAACACACATGGGATATGTTTTTCACACACATATGGTATCACAGTTGCCAGCATTGAGATTAAAACCCTACCTATCTAGTTTTCTGAATGACAGTGCTACATTGTTATCGCATGTGCCACAGAGATTATATACCATTAGACTTTCCAACGGTGCTTCAAAGGTGAATGCCATCAGCAGGCCTTGTAAAGCAGGGAAATGGGAGGTTTACTGGGTGGAAAAGGCCTCAAAATGCTTTAATCTGGAAATACGCACAAAGATGCCATTGCTGAGACTAGAACCCCTACCTGTCTAGCTGCATGTAATACAGTGCTACATAGCTATAGTGTGTGCCTTGGAGCTTATATGGCTGAAGAGTGTCCAAAGGCACTTCTATGGTGAATGACATCAGCAGGCCTTGTAAAGTAGGGCAATGGGAGGTTTACTGGGTGGAAAAGACCTTAAAATGCATAGCCTAGAAACACATGCATGCAGTTGCCAGTGCTGAGATTAGAACCCCTCCCTATCAAGTTGGATGCACTACAGTGCTACATACTTATCACATGAACCACAGAGCTTATACAGCTGAAATGTCCAAAGGTGCTTCTAAGGTGAATGACATCAGCAGGCCTTGTAAAGTAAGGCAATGTGGGGTTTACTGGTGGAAAAGGCCTCAAAATGCTTTAACCTACAAATACACACACACAATTGCCAGTGTTGAGATTAGAACCCCTTCCTATCCAGTTATGTGTACTAGAGTGTTATGTACTTATCACATGCACAACAGAGCTTATATGGATAAAGAGTGTCCAAAGGTGCTTCTAAGGTGAATGACATCTGCAGGCCTTGTAAAGTAGGGCAGTGGGGGGTTTACTGGATGGAAAAGGCCTGAAAGTGCTTTAACCTAGAAAAACACACAAGGCAGGTGATGTGAGATTACAACCCTTACCTCACTACTATTACACAATGGAGCTCACTTTCATACTGGCACATACCACTGGTTGCAATTGGTGTGCAAATGTCTGCATCAGGACTTCTCTCTATGCCTTTCAGGGTGCCTTTCTCTCTCTCTCTGTCTCTGCTTGTCTATGATTGATATATGTGTATATGTTACATATATATATATATATATATATATATATATATATATATATATATATATATGTGTGTGTGTGTGTGTATCTATCACACTCAACAGATGCAGCTATATCACATATGTACCACCTACAGATAGCTGAGGGTAGCCCTGTCTGATGGAGGTGAGGAGAGACAGTTAAGGTGTACATAGCTGTCTATATACAATGACATATATGGACAACACAGTTGTATAGTCAGATGTGGATTTAGACTTGGGCTGTAATTCTCTAAGTGTAGGAGCATGCCCAGTATGACCTTCGATAGTAAGAGTTGGACTACATTCCAGAGCTAGCTGTACTCCGGTCCAGGATTTTGTGTGCTACAGCTGATTGGCTGATAAACCTGTGTAAACAGTCCAGCACCTCAGTGTTTTACTGACTGCAGATCTCCTGGCTGTGTTCTATCCTTATTAACTGAATCATATCCTGGTGTGGGTACATAGTGCATTGGACTGAGCAGAGTTTTCCATAATGTGTGTGGTATATTCTACATAGCACTGTAATTTCCTGGTATGTCAGTGGCAGAGCAGTATAGAGTAGTGTGATGAACGGCTGACAGATATTTGTTTACTGACCCCATACACTGCAGGAAACTTATGTCACTGCACAAATTGCTCTGATGTGCACATTCTCCATTTGTCTGACCAGTGGTATGTATCTCTTTGTCCTTCTGTAGTCCGATCACAGGCTTTGTCCACAGTTGCTGCTGTTAAACATTTGTAGTTATGGTGTCAGTGGGGTAGATGTTTTAATATCACCCACAGGGTTATGGCCTTCACACCTTTGACTGTACCTGTTTAGCAGGTTGTCCATCATTGCACCCCTACATCTGCTATGGTCCTCAGACAATTGGTGTTGCAATGTTGTTATAACGCTACATGTTGGCCAAAGCTTTCAAACTCTTACAGACTGACATCTGGACAGGCCCATATATAACAGTCAGAGACAGGCCCAGACATGGGAACAGGATGTTAATATTGCTCTTCCAAATGTAGACAGTTGGTAGAATGATTTTGTATTAGCTTGCATTTTCTTATGGGTATGACATCTGCTTCTCAACTGTCTGCCACTGATGTTTTCATATCAACCTTTATTGTTTTGTACATAGTTTGGCAGGCAAATGCAATGTTATGACAAGCAGAACAGATATATAAGGCATACGTGTGGACATTCAGTGACACCCTGTCATTCCAGGGGTATGGATGATGCCCACTGACTTGTTGTCAGTACTGACACAGTACCATGGCAGACATTTATAACCTGGCACTACACTGACTTGTCACAACCTGCTGTTGGGAATGTGTGGTCTGCTGCTATTACCTTACAAACATAAATGTTACTGCATTTCTATGGTTGTGTTGGGGGAGGTGGCCATACCTCTCAATTGTGCACATTTCCACAGATGGTCCAGATGTTTGCTTCATATTTTGGGTCCATTTAGCATAGTATTGTGGTTGTCTTGGAAAATACTGGAATATCATTAAAGACCAAAGTTAGAAAGTAATGACAGACATTTGAGTTTCAGACTTCATACCCTTCAGAGACTTAATGCAACTGTAAGACCTGTTCTAATATCACTAAGTTTGTAAGAGCAATATTTTATAACTGTCCCTATTTGTGGGCCTTTGCCACACATTTCTTTATGGCTTTGTAGAGATGTCTTGCTGTGAGAGGCTGAGAGGTGTGTATGGGACTCCAACGTTGACATAGATGCATGTGACCTATGACCCCTCAGTTTGTTAGTCCCCCACATATACTGCAGTGAGTTTTGGCACCTTGGGGACTACTGATATTCTGGGGCAGCCAGTATTTGATGGACATTTCCTGTTGTCCCACATAGCTGTCAGTTGTCTGCTGCTATCCTAGTAGTCCACTCCATTCCCCTGCATACATGCAGCAATACCATAGATATGCTGCCACAGTCTACTACTCCATTCATTTCTTGTTAAGAAGAGTGACTTACCTTGTGCCTGCAGCAGTTGTGAGGATATTGCTTCAGGGCTGTGTCAGATGCATGCAGTACATAACCTATGCATGGTAACATACAGGTAGTGTGATGCGTGTGGCATCCTTTTTACTGTGTGTGCATGAGTCAGATGAGTTGTCAGTCCCTGGGTCCCTAGGGTGCCAATGTATGTGCTATGCATTGCCTCTTTGCCAAGGCCAGGGTGTACTGGGCATGCCTAAATCAGCCTACAGGGACAGGCTCAGGGGGTTCCTCCTTTGAGTCCCCCTGTACCTGTGGGGACCTTGTCAATGGTGGGGGGCTGTGTGTCCCCTTCCCTGTGATGTTCTTGCCACAGCTGTTTCCACAAATCATAATGTGTAGCATGACAGATACTATGAACGTGATCACATGTGGCTGGAGAGCACTGCAGGGCTCCACCAGATATGTCAAGGCAGTAGAACCGTGACTTGAGCAGCCCAAACGCATGTTCCACAATGTTCCTAGTTTGTGCGTGTGCCTCATTATGGCGTTCTTCAGTGGGTGTGTCTGTATTTCTGATGGGTGTCATCATTCACGGCTCCAGTGCATAGCCAGCATCCCACACTAGATGGCCATATGGGATGTCCCCCCGGCAAATGCCTGATACAGCTGTGATGCATGTCAGATGTGCGAGTCATGATAACTGCCAGGGCTGCCAGCACACACATTGATGATAATGCCCTGGGCATTGCACATGATCTGGTAAATGATGGAATGATATCCCTTGTGGTTGATGTAGACTCTACCCTCCTCACCAGGTGGTGCTTTGATGTGCACGTGAGTGCAGTCTATGACACCCAGTACCTCTGGGTTGTGTGCTACATTGTGGAAGAGGTGCATATTGGTGGCCCTCTCCTCAGGGGTGTTGAGGTAATAAATGTGCTCACTGGCATGTGTTAGCATTACATCCAGGAACTGGTAGAGTACCCTGGACACAGATGCCTGTGAGACCCTCGTGATGTAACCAGCAGGTCTTTGGAAAGTACTTGTAACTAGTATTCTTAAGGCTACACATACCTTTGTTTCCACTGGGATGGGTTCATCTCTGTTGGCTCTGCCTCTGAGGTGAGGGCGGCAGAGCTTGGTGAGTTGCTGTAGTATGTACCTGTCCACCCTGTAGTGCTCTACTATCTCCAGCTCATGTAGCCCCTGAAAGGTTACCCTGGGTCTGAATACTCTTCTTCTCCTCAGTCTAGGTTGGTTGTCAGCATCATCTTCACTGACCTTAGCCTGTAGCATGTAGAGATGTAGCAAAGCAGCAGCAGCCCTACCATTTTGTCAGTTAAAATACCCAAGTGCATACTCCAATGGTGCAGAGTATGTTGGAAAATTCAGATTGAAAGGTGTCTGCATACGTTATGCTGGTGTGCTGCAGATGCAGCCTGTGTGATTGACTGACTATGATACATTCCACCTGCAAGCTACATTACTGAGGGGTTTGAATGGGCCAATGCGAGTGGCCGAGGGCTGATTAGTCATTTATAGCTGATTGGCTTTTCTAAGCTATTTCTATTTATTTTTGTTTTTTTTTCAATTTCCTCCACTTCTAAGCCCTGTACCACACTGCACAAACCTGTGGCTCCAGTGTAAACATTGCTCAGCAGATTTAACCCTCCACTGTACACATGCACACTTAGCTTTTCTTTAACCAGCTAAACACAGCTTAGCAGCCTCAGACAGGCCCTCTTCGTAGCTGTGCGTAGCTGAGTGCAAACAGGAGCTGCTGAGCTCCAATGTGCTTACACAAATCGTGACACACCCCCTTTTCATGTCAGCTGTCTCTTCTGCCTACACTGCATGGTTCTGGCCCTTACACAATTAGTAACTGCGGACATGGTGGCCCATTTTGCTATTCAATAAACTTAGCTAATTTACATACACCTTATTGTGTATACCCTAGATACTGTACTACACCAGAGCCTATGTCCTTAGCAACCACTGTAGCCTGCCATTGTATGACTCTGCATGCTGGCCAGTATAATGGGAAACTTCAATATAGCTTTAAATGTCATATTTTACAATTTTAATTTTTTTTTTACTTTACAAGCTAGCATGTTTGCTCCTCACTGCGTGCCACTTAAATATGACATATGTGATAAAAAATGTTTAATTTTACATTAATTGCATCACTTTTAAATGTCAATGGCCATAGTTTTGGCCATTTGCATGCCTAATGCACCTAATACATGCTTTTATTTGATTTGTCACGGCTCCTGTTTTATTTTTACATTCCGGTACATGGTTAGTAACAGCATACATTTTTCCTGCAGACATGACACCTACATGGATGCCTTTCTGCTTCCTGGATCACAAAATCACCTCATTTGCATAGTTTTCACCAGCAAGTGAGGTGATTTGCATTCTGCGATTGCTTCTGTGTCTGCACAGTGCTGGGAGGCTCATGCATGCCCCCAGCCTTGTTTCCTGGATCGCTCGGGGGACAAGTTCTGTGTCCGAGCATTAACACTATTCCTACATGGAGAATAGCTCTGTGTAGGCTCTATTGAATTACGCTCTCAGTCTTCACATTATAAAATGTGTGAAAAAACAAACAGGCAATACTTTCATTCATCTAAAGGGAATGTGTTTAAAAGGTACTCTCACGTATTCCATTTATCATTATGTTAATATTTTGTATCTGCATACTAAAATGTACAGTTTTACTTGACTACTAAATATTTGATTACTTTTAATATAAGGGATTGTTTCGAGGGATTTGATATTAATATTGCACTTGAATATATGATGAAAAATAACACTGTAGTAGCTGAGGGCTTGATTATGAGTGAGAATAACATAAAAATGAATACAAATAGAAAGAATGAAAAGTTCTGCTGTTCAGACTGTCATGGATTTTGTTTAGCTTGATATTTTGCAGGTTATAAATGCTAGTATGAGAGATTTTGAACAGAGTGACGAGAGCAATGTATTTTTTTATAGCATTGTTTTTTTCTGTTATTGGTTCTCCTCATGTGTGTTGGTGTGATGTTGATCTTCTTGTACATATGGCTGGCTTTATAGAGTGTTGCAGTCCTTTCCAAAAGATTAGTTAACTGGCTTGGGTTTTGGTTTGTTGGACAGGAAATGGGAGCAGAGCTTTCTGGCAGTTGTTGTACATGGGTTTGGATGTTTTTGCTTCATATTCCATGTGTCTGTGTCTTGACAGAGTGGTGGCCATCTTGAAAGGTGGGAATTTGAGTTCTGTTATCTAATTCTAACTGAAAGCACCTCAGCTGTAATCCTGAGTCATTGGGTTCTAGTACAAATGTGTAGCTAGCCTGGACAATGATGCAATGCACCACTTGTCATTTATTTTATTTCTTTTTCGGCTCAAAAGAAGATTTGATTTTGAAACTGCATTTACTGTTTAGGGCTGCCCACTCAAGTGCGTTAGCCTTTTCTGTGCTTATTTACTGTATTTTTCCATTGCTTAGCCTGTTTTAACAAAAAACAAAAAAAAATACTATCTTGTTTGCTCATTTCCTGCCTTTTCTAACTAGTATAGTCCAGATCCCAGGCTTTGCTGGTTTCAGGACTTCAGTTTCTGTATTCAGAGCTATTCCAGACCTTGCTGTGGTAGAGGGATGTCCTACTGCTTACTAGTGAGAGTAGTGAGCATTGTACAGCCTATTGAATGTTAGAGGAGTGGTTTTCAGCTCTGAAAGTATAAGTTTATATGCCATTTTGGGGCTGATTTCTATCCCTTTCAACGTTCTGGCTTAAAAATGTGTGCTTGCATGCGTTTGAGCTTGTTTTAGATCAGCAGATCCTGTTTAGGCATCTGCACACTACTACAGCACCAGAAACGAGAGAGAGAGAGACTATTTGTGCTAACTGCAAGTACTTTTGGCTTAAACCGCCTGTTTTTTGCTGTTTTTGATAGTTTTTGTTAACTGCACTTCTCAAGAAAGCTTTAAAAGTAGACTAGCTACTTATTCTACTGTTATTTCTGCCTTTAAATCATTTTTCAGTTTGTGCACTTGCCTTGCTTAATTTTTAAAGTTTAAATTGCTAATTTTGGAAAGTTTTAAATTGCATTTACTGTTTAGGGTTACACATTCAATTGTGTTAGCCTTTTCTTTGCTTATGTACTGTATTTTTCCATTGCCTACTTTGTTTTAACAAAAAAAAAAACAAAAGAATACTATCTTGTTTGCTCGTTTCCCGCCTTTTCTAACTAGTATAGTCTAGATCCTAGGCTTTGCTGGTTTCAGGACTTCAGTTTCTGTATTCAGAGCTATTCCAGACCTTGCTGTGGTACAGGGAGGTCCTACTGCTTACTAGTGAGTGCAGTGAGCATTGTACAGCTTATCTAATGTTAGAGGAGTGGTTTTCAGCTCTGAAAGTGTAATTGTTTTGGCCATTTTGGGCTGATTTCTATCCCTTTCAACTTTCTGGTTGAAACATGCATGTTTTTGTGCATCACGCAGCACCGCTGGGCTAAGGTTAAACTATTCCTGGTGCCAGAAAGTCTGCTCTTCAAAACTTCCCTTAGAACTAGCTAGTTTCTCAGTAGTAGCACTAAAATCTGAATCCCTGTGACTAGCACTTGATCTATAACCTGCAGGAAAGCACTAGGAAGCCTTAAACTGATAAAAGCACTCAACTCTCCTTGTATATAAGGAGAAAGTAATCATAGGCACTAAACAGCCTATACTTGCAAAGTACCTTGCCCAAGGTAAGGGAAAACAGTTCTTGTACTCTACAAAAGAAACACTGAACCAGGCATGTCCAAAAGTCAACTTCCTGTGATTTCTCCAGTCCACCTGGTGAACCTGGCATACTGGGACAATGCAGCAATTGCCTCATGTACACAGACAACCCTCTCCTCCTACCACCCAACACTACAACCTGTGAGAGATGCACTTACATAGCCAAACTAGAAGCAAAGCTCTTTCCAGCCAAGATTGTGCTAGACAGTCAAGAGGAGAAGGTTAACACCTGCACTATACCTCAAGCAACACATAGACCTTCAAAACCCACTTCACCAACACCCACACATAGAAACACTAAACTCACATATGCGGAGGCCCTTAACATTAACCTGACCAAGCAACAAGGACCTCCAAAGCTGATACACAAACAAACACCAATCAGAACCAAAGTAACACATATCTCAAAATGCCAGTGTGCCACACAACAGCCCCTAAGGCAAGACAACTTACCCAACACCTTAGTCATAGATGACTACATAGTCAAGCATACTGATATCCCACTCATCAGGCTGCACAAGGAGAAAATTACCATCATCTGCCTGTCAGGAGCCAGGATCTGCCACATAATGCATGCATTCAAGTCAGTCTGCAACAAGTACAAATATGACTCTGTCATTGTCACTGCTGGTGTGAATGACTTGAGACATACCTCCCTGGACTACATGAAAAGAGACACAGAAGAGCTCTTGGATCATATGGCCCAGGCAGGTACGACCCTAGCCCTGAGTAGCATCCTGCCTTCACCCAGAATGATACCACAGTATAAAGACAAAATGATTGACTTCAACAATTGACCAAGTTTCTGGTGTCATTCAAAGGGGATTCAGTATCTGTCTGCCTGGGACGACATGATTGACAAACCACGTTGCTTTGCCAGAGATGGTCTGCACCTGTCACCCCTGGGATTCAGGTTACTGGCTAAGGATCTTGCCACCCCATAGTGCCTTTTTTAGGCAAGGCTGAAATGACAAAACTACCACTGTAACAGACAAAAACATGCAAAATCTGAAGGTTATGTTACTTAATGCTAGAAGTCTAAACCTCAAAATGCACTCTCTCAAGGCACTCCTAAAATGGAGAACATTGATATCTGTGCAGTAACCAAGACCTGGTTCAAGGTTCCAGAGAGCATCCCTGCAATACCAGACTGCAACTCTTACTACACTTTTCATCCACCAAACCAGGACCGAAACAATCAAGGTGGTGGAGTGTCCATATTCATCAAGGATGTTCACACCCGCCAGGCTAGTTGCCCAACACAATGCTTCTAAAATATTACAGGTGCAACTAACACTAGGAAAGACTGAAATCCAAATTGTGGCTTGCTACAGATCCCCCACCATGCCCCAAGATTCTCACTGCACCTTTCTAAACATACTGGAAAATATTAAGATGCAACCTAACACCCTAATACTGGGTGATTTCAACTACCCTGCCATTAACTGGGAAAACTACTTGGGTACCAACACCTTTGCCCAATGGTTCTTGGAATTCACAAATTCCAATGCCCTGGATCAACTAATCCATAGTCCCACCAGGGGCTCAACTATCCTTGACCTAGTCAGTACCAACATGGGCGATCGATGCTCCACACCAGCAGTCACCCCCTCGTTGGTCGGGTCTGTCCATAAGCTAATCACTCTTGATGTCTACATCCCAACCCCCCCCCCCAGTATTGAAATCTCCATAAAAAAACTTCTCCAAAGCCAACTTCATGCTACTCAAGTCAGAATTGACAAACTTCACGGCACCCATGCAGACGGGAACTGAAAGTTCGACTTCGAATCCTACACTAAAGCACTGTACGAGCATATCCACTCGTGCATAAATTGTGCCATTCCAAATAGAACCAGGATGCTCTCCTCCAAAAAAAGGAAGCCAATCTGGTGGTCCCCTGCCATAAACAAGTTCTACAACAGAAGGAAGAAACTGTTACAGAAAAAAGGAAAATCCCAGGATACAAAAAACTCCCTTAACAGCCTCAGTAAGAAGCTGAGATCCATCATAAAATCCTCCAAAGGTAGTTATGAAAATAACATTTCCAAAGATTCTAAGGACAGCCACAAGGCATTCTATAGTTATGCCAAGAATTTAAATGACAATACTCAGATATGCTCTGAGCTACAACAGAATGGCACTAAATATACTGATTCCAGGGATATTGTCAATATCCTAGCAGATCGATTCAGTGCCAATTTCACCCCCTCTCACCCCCTAAACGGTCCATCTCAATACCAAAAGATTGCCAAATGCTGGTAATCATGGCCACACAGGTAAAAAAACGCACTCTCCAAAGCTAAGAATTCAGCATCCATGGGACCAGACGACATTCCTGGCTGTGTACTACATGAACTACAAAATTAACTGGCACCTCACCTAAGTGCCATGTTTAATCATAGCCTCACCTCAGGCTTCATGCCCAATGAGTGATGCATATATACAGTTATCCCAGTCCACAAGGGGGGGTCCCCCACTCAGGAATCATACATAAACTTACTAAGCTGGGCATTGATCCCTATGTCACTCGATGGGTCGCAAACTGGCTTACTGACAGAACCCACACTGTAAAAGCAGCTGACTCCAAATCCAGCTCCAAACAAGTGGCAAGTGGAGTACATCAGGGTTAGTCCTGGGACCACTCTTGTTTGGCATCTACTTCTCCGAAGTACAGGCTAACACCAAGGGACTCTGGCTAACAAAGTTTGCAGATGACTGCAAACTAGGAGCCATTATCAAATCCTCAAATGATGTGGATATCCTACAAAATGGCCTTACAGAGACAGATGCTTGGTGCCAGAGCCATGGGCTCCAGCTCAATGCCAAGAAATGTATAGTTATCCCCTTTGGGAAAAAATATGTACCCATGACTTACCACATAAGTGGCAGTACACTTAACACTGAAAGTGTGATAAGGGGCTTAGGGACACAGGTGGACAGTGGTCTCACTTTTGATAACCACATCGCCACAACAGTCAGGAAATCCTTCTATGTGGCACATCTCATTATTAAGGGCTTTTAATCCAGGAAAAAGGAGGTCATTGTCCCACTGTACTCATCCCTCATTAGACCCATTATAGAGTACAACTCCCCGGTTGGTATGTACCTCCACAAGACATCTGCAACAGTTGGAAAGGCCACAGAAATACCTCACTAAAAGAATCACAGGCCTAAAGCAGATGCCATATGCTGACAGTCTAAAAAAACTCCAGCTATACTCTGTCACATATCGTCTACTCAGAGGTCATCTCTGCTTAACATACAAGGCCATGTCAAACCCAGAGCTGTTGGACATGCTACACTTAAAAAAAAATCCCAATCCCTCAGAGCCACACACTCCAGGGATCTAAACCTGGTTATCACAATGAACAAAACATGCTGGAGGGATAGATTCCTGTCCCAGTGACTCCCCATTCTCTGGAATAGACTGCCCATGCATGTCAAGCAGAGTGCCTCTTTGGCCCTCTTCAAAAAGAACCTTGATGACTGGATGGGAGATAGGAAATTCACCCCAGAGATCACGTCAGTTGCCCTGCTAGACAGGGGACCAGGGAAGTAAAATTTCTGGGAAAAAATAGCTGGGGAAATGTTATGGCTAGGCTTGTATAGGCTCTAGGGCTTTTAGCCTAGTGCCAACCTATGAACATATGTTAAAAATTGTTAGTGTTTTTGACAGACATTGAGAAATATTATAATTTAAGTGTTTGCTATAATGCTGAATTTATAAATACTCAATCATTTTAAGAGTTGTTATAACACTCAAAGTATCAAATTTTCCCACTAAATCTATTAGAGCAATTTCATTAATATGGTTGAGCTGAACTAATTTTGCTTCTATTGTTAAGTAGAATGACTTGAATAGATTTACTATTCAAGTCTGGAGTTTTATACCCCATGGGAGGATAGATAAATAGATGTGTTTTATGTTATTTATATTGTGGATTATTTATTCTTACTTAGGTGACCATGAAATTATATAAACTGAACTACAATAACATTATAAAATTTTTGCGTTTTAATATTATTAATACAAAAGCTTCCTTAGAAATAGATGGATCTTCATACTATCTGTCTCAAGAAAGACTGAAAATATCTGTTTTTTTAAGATAAAAAATGACAACTCTAAAATGTATTTCAGTTAATATAAATGGGTTAAATAATGGTTGCAAAAGGAATAATTTCTACAAATATATAAAATTATTTTCTCCACAGGTAATATTTATTCAAGAAACACATTTATTAATGGATGACTTAGGCAAACTTAATAATAAACAGTATACAGTTATAACTAGGTCACAATTTACTCAGAAAAGAAGAGTAGCTATTCTTTGGAAAAATACACTACCATTACCAAACATTCCCAACACATATAGTGATGATAAAGGAGTGATTTGTTTAGCAAATGTACAAATCAATTCAAAGATATATTCATTTGTCAATTTTTACTGGATACAAGGAATCAGTGTTAAAACTGCTAAATTTATGTTGGATAAGATATCACAATACTCAAAGGGAAGCCTTATTATGGCCAGAGACTTTAATTGTATTCTTAATGATAAAGACACAAATGCTATAAGGAAGCAAAAAATATCAGCCACAGCAAAAGCTTTAATAAACTTAACGGGACAAGGACTTAACAGACCTACAACAAAAAATTGATAGACTAAAATTAGAACAGTAAATGGGTAAAACTAATCTGTTAAATGAAATAAATAATCTGCAAAATAAATATTTAGAAATTCTAAATCATAAAACTAAAATAAATTTAGAAAAAATAAAACTAGTGAATCATATGATAAATCTAAGATATTTGCTTAAAATGGCTACTAGAATGAAAACAATGATCAAAACAAGGCACATAAAAGAATTATATAGTGAAGATGGAAAGAGGAAAATCACTGCAATTGAAGATATTCTCAATGAAAACATTTTATTAAAATCAACCAAAATAATCCAATAATGGATCAGTAAGAAACAGTAATAAAAGCTTTTATTAAAAAATAAACTAAAAGTAGGACAACAGAACAATTGAACTCAATAGATAAACCCATATCAATGACTGAACTTACAAATCAAATATGATGGTATAATACACAAACTTTATAAACTAATGCCCAAAACTGCATTAAATATATTACCACATATTTTCAAAAAGTTAAAAAAAATTAATAAAAGTTCCTTCATTCTGGAGGTGCACTGTTATTTCGCCCATATTGAAAACAGATAAGGATCCTTCAAAATGTACGTCTTACAGGCCAGTTTCATTATTAAAAGTTGACTACAAATTATTCATGTCTAGAATAGCAGATAGAATTCAACAATGTCTACCTAGTCTAATTCATAATGATCAAGCTGGTTTTATAAGAAACAGAACCACTTATGACAATATCAAAAGAATCTTAACTACAGTTGACTACACCAACAATATAAAGGATAATTTAACATCAGTGCCTTTGATACAGTTAATTGGAATTGTCTTATGTTAATATTGCAGGAATATAATTTTTCCAAGGATTTTTAGCAACTTATACAAAACTTTTATAGTACCTCATTAGGCTACATAAAATAGGGTCTTATGTCTCTCAATCTATACAGATAACCAAAGGAACAAAACAGGGTTGCCCACTATCTTCCATATTATTTACTCTGGTCATGGAACCCTTTGCAAATTATTTAAGATCAAGTACAGATATAGTAGGAGTACAGTTTGACCATAATCTAAATTCGAAAATACTCCTATTCACAGATGATATTTTATTGACATTGAAAGATAACAAAACTCTCTTAATTGTCTTTTCAAGTTTATTAAAATATTCCAGTATAAATCAGGTATTTCATTTTATGTGGATAAAACTAAAATCTTATGCATAAATACCAATATCTCAGGTATATCGAAGAGCTTTTCTAAGTATATAGTCAAAGATCATAAAATAACATATCTTGGAATCGTATTAACTGAGAATATAAAAGAAATCATTAACATAAACTACACCACCTGTTTAGACAAAATTAAATCTATTATAAATAAATGGAATACATTTGTATTCACAATGGAAGAAAGCTACCTAATAATTAAGATATTATTACCAAAAATTCTATATATAATCCAGTCATTGGCTTTGTCCATACCAAAACAACATCTAAAAGAATTCAGTACATTGATACTCAAATTTCTTTGGCATTCCTACAAACCCAGACTAGCACTTAACCATCACTTAAGAAATTGGACACATGGATGAATAGATCTACCTAACCAAGAATAATATTCCCTCTCAAGTGTTATAAAGACTATTATTTATTTGTTGGACAAACAAAAACTACCATGCTAAATGGAAAAATATACATGAAAATATTTATCTAAAAAGTAATAATAGAAAATATGAATGTCAAAATAATCAACAACAACTTTCTTTGGATTTTAAAATACTTTATTTTAGATCATAAAAACTTAGTGATAAATTCATACATTATTACATCAACAATGAAACATTTCAGAAGTATTATATATAAATATCCAGAACATAAAGCATTGTTTTTTTTACATGTCCTATAGCATACACACAAAACAATATTAATACATTTAATACACACATAATGAATGCTTTCAAAAGATAAACAACTAGTATTGGTATCAGTTTATGAATAAAGAAAAGTTAAATACTTTAGAATATATCATGAATAAATTCAGAAATGAGATGTGGCTGGAGGTGCAAGATTGTAGGTTTTACACTGAGAAAAAATAAACTTGATGCATGTTTCAATTAAAAAAGAGACACCTAAATTTGTAGAATTTTTAATATTACTGATGCAAAAGGACTACTATCTAAGCTATACAATATCAATATGATTAAGACTAATGCATGTAAAGATAACTATTGGAATTATTTTACAACTATTAAAACTTACTACCCTAGTAGCAGTGAGAAAACTATGATACTTTCTTCTACAACACAAACCACAATGTCCTTGAAATGGAAGTTATTTTCTTGGAAATTTCTTCATAAAACTTTTATTACTCCACACAAGGTTGAACTTATATTTAATAAGAAAACTAAATGTTGGAGGTGTGGATTAGAACTTAAAGCAGACTGGCTGCATATGATTTATGACTGTAATACAGTTAATTCATTTTGGAAAGATGTCAATTCTTGCAGGCATTATTCACTGATAACTTTACATTGAACACATCTTTAATACTCTTCAACACACCAATTCCATCATGTGTCAAGAAGAATGACTACCCTCTTCTTTGGAGCATTTTAACATTTGCAAGAAAAATGATTATAAAAAAATTGGAAAAACACCTCTACACCCTCAGTGAAGGAATTTATGAACATTGCAACCAAAAATTGTCAGCTAGAGATATTATCACTCAAAAGAACCACCATAACAATGTCAGCACTGGAGGCATGGCTCAAACTCAAGAAACTGTTAAACAATGAGTAATCACTAAAGAAATATAAACTGAAATAATAACTCACAAGATTACTATAAATATCATTCTTCTTATATGTGTAGACACCTTATAAATAGTTGAGGCTGTTTTTTATTGCTCAATGAAATACAGTATTTGTTTTTATTTAATAATGTAAACTTAATGCTTATGGTTATTATCTTTTTGTTACCAACTTTTATTCATTAATAAAACATTTTGTTGAGGAAAAAAGAAATAAGTGAGGGGGTTGCTTAATAGAACTGAATTAGCTGAGTAAAAATAGATTAACTACTTCAAAGCAGATTCAACACCAGGATTAAACATTATGAATGGTATCAAACCTGACATAAAATACAAACAGAGCTATGCATGAGTTTTAACCGGGGCTATAGTAATACATTTTTATGTATTTATTGAGTATTACATACATACATATTTAGTTTAAGACATTTATATGTAGTTGCACAGACAGT
This sequence comes from Protopterus annectens, assembly GCF_019279795.1. Classification (NCBI taxonomy): domain Eukaryota; kingdom Metazoa; phylum Chordata; order Ceratodontiformes; family Protopteridae; genus Protopterus; species Protopterus annectens. The sequence goes on along the minus strand of NC_056743.1, from coordinate 58,644,315 downwards.
TTTATATATTTTAAAAGTACATTTTAAGAGTATATTAGATTGTCATATGATGTGTAATTTAGTTATGATAGGCTGGCATTTTCATTAAATACTTTCACTAGAAGTGATGTAAATGGATCCAATGGAGCTGAACAAAATTCTGGGAGAAATGATCAGTTTTTAGCAAGAAATATTACTTATAGTTGAGGACTGGAATTTGATTTACAACAGTGAAGATGTGTCTAGGGGGCCCAGAAGGGAAAATATAAAAAGGGAGGGTACATTTTTGAAGAAAGTTATGAAAATATTTAGCATGTAAGATGTGAATTCAGTAATAGGAGTTTGGAGTGAATTTACATATTAATCCCCAAGTTATAAAATCTGGGCTAGGCTAGACAGAATTTACATTTCCCAGGAACATGTGCATTTTATTGAAGGTCTTGATACTCTTCCAATAACTATTCCAGATCATGAGCCAATAATTGCTAAAACAGCATAGGGTAATGAAATAAAAATGAGATGTTGGCGCTTTCCCACCTATCTGTTGAATAGAGAGGAATTTAAGGAATGGGTAGTGGAGACTATTCAGGAGCTATTAGAGAAGATAGAAATTTCTTCTGAAAATATAGCTAGAGAATGGAATAAAATTAAGGTGGAGTTTAAAAATAGGGTGGACATGAAAGGAAGCTATGGTTAAGAAGTAACAAGAATTATTTAGAGGGACTGACAAATGTTAAAGTATTGCAGAATATGGGGAATCTCACAGAACAAGAAGAGGATCAACTGCAAATGCGTGGCAGAAAATAAGGGATTACTTCGATAATATGCACGTGTTTACTAAGACTGCTGATAAGCAACTGTTTTTTGATAACACTAGAACACAAAAACTTTTAGCACAACGACTCAGGCAACAGAAAGTAGAAAGGGCTGTCACCAAGCTTAGGGAGCCTATAACAAGGAAAGTAACAAGAGATCCTATAGAGGTATTAGAAATATTTTGGAAATTCTATGAGAGTCTCTATAAAGCAGAGAAATATGAAAATTGAGAAAATCTATAATTGGAAATGTTTATGGAAGAATTAAATATGCCAAGGTTAGAGACAGATGAGGCTGAATTACTAATGGTTAAGATAAGAGGAGATGAGATAAAAATTGTGATGCATAACCTATCTACAGGAAAGTCATCAGGAATAGATGGTATTCCTGTAGAAGTTTGGAAGCTAGGAGTAAAAATTGTATAAAGCTCTGGAAGATTTTGTTTAACAGTATCTTAAGAGGAGGAGAAGTACCACCGTCTTGGAAGAAAGAAGTAGTAGCTGTAATACCAGGGTCCTCTCTTATAATTTTTGCTTGAGCAGAGGAACCAGGCAGGGGTGTCCTCTTTCCACTTTATTATTTGCATTATTTTAAAACCATTGGCAAAGAAAATAAGGGACTCAGAAATTCAAGGATATAATTGGTATAGTAGTCAAGAAAAGTTGTCTTTATTTGCAGATGGCATTATTTTATACCTGACAAAACCAGGAAAAGACATTACAGTATTGTGGAACATTTTGAGACAGTTTCAAATCTTTTAGGGATACAAAATTAATGAAGCTAAAAAAAATGCAATAGCGGTAAATTATGTACCCACACATGAACTGGTTCAGGAATACCTATATTTATGGGGACATGATAAAATGAAATATTTAGGAGTATGGATTAAAAATGATTCTAGTATGGCAGGTAAAGATATGAGGGAAGAGACTAAACAAAAGAGAATGCAAAAACTGAGAAAATGGATGCTTTGTTATATGGATATGCATAGTACGATACAAGCAGTTAAAATGTTGTTGGTCCCTTTAGGCTTATACACAGGTCAGGTATATTTTTATCAACCAGAGGAGAAGTTGTGGGTAGCAATTAATAAAGAGCTGATGGAATTTATCTGGGAGGGGAAGATGGCAAGAGTCAAGTGGGATAAGCTAATTCTTCCAGTAGAACAGGGTGGATTGGGATTACCAAATTTGAAGTGGTAATTCAGAGCTACACATTTAATACATAGCACAAGCAGAAAATTATAATTCAAGGTGGAAAGGAATGATGGTAAAACAGGAGGAAGCTCAAGAAACAAGGAAAAACTGGGATTTTGAATTTAGGCCTTTATGGAGAAAAACAATAATCATACAGAATAATATATCCATAAAGTAGCAGAAAGTATTCTAAGCACTAAACTGACACAGGAATTGAAAAAGGAGATTATGCTGATAGGGATGACTGCAATTAGAAATACAGAAAATAGGCAAGAGTGGGCTGGAATTTATTGGATAAAACTGTCAAAGGAACCAAGGTATTAGGAGAAACTAACTACAGAGGGAAAGATGATAGAATGGGAAGACACCAAGAATGTATTTGGACTGCAGGTTCGAGATTGCCTTCCCTATCAGGGATTGATATCAGAGTGTAGGCAAAGAGACAGAAATAGGGGAGTTCTAAATGAAAGACCAGAACTGTTAGAGTTTTAATAGAATCTAGAACAAAAGCTGCCATTAAAAAGGAATAATTAGTAGAGCATATAAAATATTGCATGATAACTATAAGAATCAATCAGCAGATGTTAGAAAGGATTAGGAAGAGAGAGATGGGATAAGCAATTCATGAAAAAAAATATGGGAGGATATCTGTACATCCAAAAAACAGCAAAACAACCACCAAAAAACAATGACTGACTGGACTCTCAAAGATACTACCCTAGACCCCATGGCCACTCCCATTTTTTGCTTATAATATTTGCTATTAAATAAAAAAATATTATTTACTAATGAAATTTCCCACAAAAACAGTATCAATGAATGTTGTTCTTTTCAAGATTAGTGTATTTGTTTAAGAAAAACCTCAACTGTTCTAGTCCCTCTTTTTGGGGTATAGAGGTAAATACTGATACTACATCAACTGTAGCAAAATACCTATTTTTACCATTGTCATGACCACATTGTTGAAAAGTTCTTAATTGATTTAAAAAATCCCAAGAATCCCTAATATAGGATTTTAACTTTTGTACCACTGAGTTAAAAATTTAATCTAAAAACAATGAAATGGCTTCAGTACTACTATTTGGAGCACATACAATTGGTCTAAGGGGTCGTGGTGTTTTTATGAACTTTAGGTATGCCAAATAGTGTACCTATTTTGGGGTGTCCAACATACTAAAATCTGTACAATTCATAGTCTATTTCACCATTCATAAAACATTCATAAAAACACGTATGTATAAAGTGAAAACTTTGTTGTATTTCACTCATATTATCTTTTCCGTATTCATCTTGATTACTTAGCATTTTTCTAAAGCTTTGCTGTATGTGTCTACATTCATAACCAACCCTCCCCCTTAGCCTTCATAAAACTTAACTGTCATTAATTAGTTCATACAAATCCTTCCTTTCTTCAGCATTCAAATTGTGAGAGGACTTCTGATTTCTACAGCTCAAAATGTGCCTAATATCTTTTTCATGTGCCATTTCAAAGGTTTTTATAGTGTGGTGAAGTGTAGGGTTAAAAACAGATGGTCTCAAAAATGTATTAACTCAATCTACATCACACAAAATATATTTTAAATTTAACTTTCTGGTGGAAAATGTTATATCTAAAAGTTTTTTAGCACAATTTGCTCTGTGACTAGGTATAAAATTTGGTACTTACGTGTTATTGCAACCAGATTTTCGCAGTTGCGATAATACACATGCTGGCATGAAAACGACTGGGGGAAAACTGCAAGCTGTTATTTGAAGTCCTTACTGATGAAAAGTAACTGTGGATTACATTTAGGAAGAGAGAAACAATTGATTTAGTCTTACTATTTTGGGTGCATAACACATGCACGCTTCAATTGTCTCACATTTCTAAGACAGTATAATTCATAAGGTAATGGCAGAACGAGTATATCTGTTCTGTAGTAGTGAGTGCAAGCTGTCAGTTACAGTCGTATAGCAAGCTGTGGACACAGTTGCATAAAAACACTGAAACATTGCAATACTCTGTCACTTACTTGCTGAAGAAAAGCAAAGTGAGGCGATATTTGATAAGAGCAATTGCAGTCAATAAGAGAGCAGCCCTGACAATTGAAGCATCTATGCACTTTACTGCCAGCTACATGACACAGTGTCAGTAAAGTGCATACATAAACAGTGACACTACATTTTTACTTTTTTTATTCATAACCCTGCCTAAAACAACCTTCAGTATGAAAGAAAACACTTGTTTGACATCTTCACTGCATTAATAGGTTACATTTAAACATCGTGAAACAACCGGTAGTATCGCAAAAATCTGGTTGCGATAAAACATAAGTACCTAACATTTAAACTTAATTGTAACAGTTTAAGCTGGTCGTTGGTTAATTGCTTGATAAATTGTATATTTTAGCTTCTAAACTCACAACTGAAGTCACAGTTTCCTTACTTTGCTTCATCATCTCCTCTGGCTGGACACTCCTCTCTCTGGATGAAAATTTACATTGGTGTTTCTTTCATGAGAGTTACCAGTTACATTGTTGTCCATACTTCTCAAAGAATATGAAGAAAACTTGGAAGAGTCACCTGAGGGAAGACTGACTCCTCCATCACCTGTTTCAATTGCATCCAACTGATGAACTGCAGGCCCCACTGTGGTGACATCATCATTGATATTTTCACTCTCAGTTCTTAAAGAGCTACTCCCAATTTTGGTGAATCTAGGTTACTTTGATGATTTATTAAAAATAGAAGAATCACTACTTTTATTCATTTTGACCGGAACAGTAAATGCTGTTTTATCATAAGCTTCAATGTCACGAGTAAGTTTCTTTTGTTTTCTTGTGATAACAATCTTTTTGTACCAGTCAACAGAAATAAATATGTTGTCATACTCATCCTGAATGTGAGGCTGCTCTGCAAGTAATTTCTGTATCTTTTCATCTGCCACATCTATAGCACTTTTTAATTAAACTAATAATGAACTGTTTTGATGTAATAATTTATCACGAAAATCGCGTCCAGCCTTATTAGTAAACTGTACCAACATCTGAAAGAAAGGATCAGGAGCCACTCCATTTGGGACCTTAAAAAATGAAGTCCCTTCTACACAATGTTGCTGTTGATAGTGTTCAAAGTACTTATTTTCCAGTGAGACCACTTGAAACTTTGCCTGAATCACTGGAGACAATTGTTCGATCACTGTACATAGAATCAACTGACTCGTCCCTCTTATTCATCTTAACAGAAATGAGAGCAATACTATTCATATTTAAAATATCCTTCAGAGTCTCGTTCATCTCACCAGTAGAGCGATACTATTCATATTTAAAATATCCTTCAGAGTCTCGTTCATCTCACCGGTAGAGCAATACTATTCATATTTAAAATATCCTTCAGAGTCTCGTTCATCTCACTGGTAGAGCAATACTATTCATATTTAAAATATCCTTCAGAGTCTCGTTCATCTCACCGGTAGAGCAATACTATTCATATTTAAAATATCCTTCAGAGTCTCATTCATCTCACCGGTAAGGACAACAAAGTCATGCAATGTTTTAGCTTGACTTTTCAGTGTTGGATGGATAGTAAAATTGAGAAGTTCATTGTTACAACCACTGGCCATTGGAATTCCAATAACCAAAACTTAGTAAAATATAAAGATGAGGAGTATGAGGGAGAACTACTCGCTGTAAGTACTGCTGGAAAATGAAGAAGTGCACAACAGAGACATTGAAGTTCTTTTTTTTTTCTTCAATATATTTTTATTCATTTTCAAATGAAAATAAAAGTACAACCAAGTTTTATGACATTGAAATATGTACATATTATTTGAACAGGTAAATAAATAAAACTAACATGAATAATACAAAAACTGTTTACAAGGGTGTCTATAGTTAATATATGATTCTATGTATATGAACTTTCAGATCAAAGGTTGCTACAGTCATTACTCTCCAATATTTCATTTAGTTGTGCCATGCAATATATAGTGATGTAGTTCTTTCGGTTATTCCTTTGATGGTGTTCATTTCCATCTGCAGTACTGTTAATATAATATTCCTATATTGTTTGAAGGTAGGAGAAGACTCAGACTTCCAGTTCATTGTTATGTTCTTTCTTGTAATGGCTAGCAGAGTCCATTAAATTGTATATTTTGTTCTTGGAACACAGTCATGTACAGGCCCATTAAACAGAATTAAAGATTTAGATTCTATGTCTGGTAGACCTATTCCACTCATATCCAATTCATCTAAGTGATATTTCATAGCTTTCCTAGGCTTATTAGGATACCCTAAGAATTTAATGATTAGATTATTAATAATTGTGTTAGATATGATTTAGAAGGTGACAGAGAACATGCTTGTATAAAATATAAGATCTTGGGAAATATAATAATTTTAATTATAATCTATACTCCATGGAAAATAAGAATTTATTCCATTTTTGTATAAGGTTTTTAAAATTGTTTAAGATCTATTTATAGTTCAATTCAATTGTTGTATTTAATTTATTAATTATCACTTCTAGATATTTTTTGCATTATCAATGGGAATGTATTTATGGTACTCCTTAGTTAAATCTTTTTTGTCAGCATTTATGAGTAATATATTTGTTTTGTTCTCATTAAATTTAAGACCTGAATTTTTTTGAAAATACTGAATTAAATTGTCTCTACCAAGAGCTTTATTTGGTTTTAGTTTTACTTGAGATTTAAGTTCTGTCATTATTTGTCTATCTATTAGTTGTATTTGCTCTTCTAGTAATCTAATCTTAATATTTTTTTAAGGAATGCTTTTTATATGGTTTGCAAATCTATGTTTTCATTTTGGTTTTTGACTTTGTGAAAATGCATTTTGAATACTTCTAATATTCCCTCTAAATCAGATAGTTTCATTTTAGTCTCCATATTGGGTTCAGGCGCCTAGGCAGTGAGACATTTCCCTTTGGTACATTTGACTGGGGACACATGCCTAAAGTAACATTCAGCTGCAGAGAAATATGGCTGTTTGCAAATTCCCTGTAGGCAAACAAAAGCATACGCTGCCATGCCCACAGTTTCAGTAACCAAATGCAGAGGGGGAAAGCAATGTCCATAGTCTCCACAGGAACATGAGACAGTAGGTAATATGGCAGGCATCAGCAGCAGGCTGGCCAGAGGGCATGTCAGTGGCAGTAAAAATGCAGTGCACAATGGGCAGTGCTTTTATAATTGGAGTGTGTGGACCACTACCCCCTTCACAGTGTCTAGGGAACATTACCTAAAACACATACTTGAGCATAAATGTGACTATAGTATCCTGCAGGATTTCCTTCATGCTGTAGCACACTTCTACATATTGTAGTTACATAAGTATGTAATGTACACTGAGCACAACACTCACTTCTTCTGCCACCATTCATTTGGTTATTAAAGCTGTGAGCATGGCAGGGTGTGCTTCTCTTTGTCCACAGGGAATTTGCAAACAGTCATATTTCACTGCAGCTGAATGTCACTTTCACTTGAACTTTTGTTCAGCCCAGTCAAATGTACCACAGGGAAATGTCTCGCTGGCTAGGCGCCTGAACCCCTCCGTATTATATATTTCCTTTATTTGGTTTGCTTTATCATTTTTTAGGGTCTCTATATATTTTTTGTTCAAGTCATCCAGTTGAATTGTTAAATTAGTATTTCCTTTTTCGATATAAAGTTTTAGTTTATCCACTTTTAATTGTAAATCTTCTAATTCTTTGTTTCATTGTTTTTATTTTTATGCCGTGTTATCACTTTTCCATATAAGAATGCGTTCAGTAAATCCCATACATATATATATATATATATATATATATATATATATATATATATGGATCTACTTCAGTCGATCGAACGTTTACAAGTTCGAACCACATATGGCCTAGACCATATGCTCGAACTCGTAAATGTTCGAGCAGTGAAGTAGAAACACAAAACACAATAAAACACAAAACTAAATGTCTATAGTGGGCCCCTCATGCAACCCCCACACCCCCTTACTTAAATATACCAACTCTGAGATCGCACTACATTGCGGAAATGGAAAGTCTTCCCTTTTCGCTCTGTACAGAGATCTCCATTCAGTCTGATCAGACTTTTGCAAATTCGAACATATGGTCTCTGCCATATGTGGTTCGAAGTTGCAAACGTTAGAGCGACTGAAGGGGACTCGTGTGTGTGTGTGTGTGTGTGTGTATATATATATATATATATATATATATATATATATATATCTATATATAGATATATACATATATATATACATATATATATATATATATATATATATATATATATATATATATATATTCTTTTTTTTCAGATATATCTTTAGTGAAATTTATGTCTAGAAATGTTTGTATCTCTTTAGTATAAAAATGCATGACATCTTTAAGTTTTGTTCTGTAAGATGGTATCCTTGTCACTATTATCCTTTGTTTAAAGTTTAAATCTAGTTCAAAAGTAATTGTGTTATGGTCTGAAAGTGGACACGCAATTTCTTAACTTTCTTTAATTTAGTAGTAAGGTCCTTTGATACATACATTGTCTATTATTGACTGTGTACCATGCCTGTAAGAATAATCTGTGAAGAATAGTGTATTCGGTTCAACATATTCATTGATGTCAACTAAGTTAAAAGGGTCAATAAAGTCCAAAAGTACCTTTGTCAATAGTGATCTGTTACATGTATTTTTTTGCATTTGTGTCAGTTTCCTTTATAACACAATTAAAGCCCCCAGCTATAATTTTATTGCCTTTAGCAAGTATACAATATCTTGTAAATGTAGTTTGACTACTTTGACTCCTAGTTCTGGTATCTAGTAGATATTTGTTAGTGTATATATTTTTTCATTAATCGATAGTGTCACTAGGCAAAACATTCCTGAAGTATCATGATATGAGTTTATAATTTTAGGCATTAAAGTGATATTACTCCATAGTATTGCTGCTCCCCCTCATTTCTGTTTATATGTATTATATGTAGAACTTACTAGTACTGTGTAAGTCTTGGTGCTGATTTTATCTATGTCTTCCTGCATGAGATGTGTCTCCTATAAGAATACTATTTGTGCTTTATACATCTTCAGATATCTTTGAAGGCTTCTTCTTTTACAGCTATTCTTCTTCCAGCTGCTCCAGTTAGGGGTCACCACAGCAGATCAACTGTTTCCATTTCTTCCTGTCCTCTGCATCTTGCTCTGTCACACCAACCACCTGCATGTCCTCTCTCACCACATCCATAAACCTTATCTTAGGCCTTCCTTTTTTTCCTGTTACCTGGCAGCTTCATCCTTAGCATCTTTTTCCCAGTATACTCTGCATCCCTCCTCAGCACATGTCCAAACCAACATAATCTTGCCTCTCTGGCTTTGTCTCCAAACCTTCCAACCTGGGCTGACCCTCTAATATACTTATTCCTAATCCTGTCCATCATTGTCACACCCAGTGCAAATCTTAACATCTTTAACTCTGCCACGTCCAGCTCTGACTCCTGCCTTTTTGACAATGCCACTGTCTCCAACCCATATAACATAGCTGGTCTCACTACCCTCTTGTAGACCTTCCCTTTCACTCTTACTGGTACTCGTCTGTCACAAATCACTCCTGACACTCTTCTCCACTCACTCCATCCTGCCTGTACTCTCTTCACCTCTCTTCCACACTCACCATTACTCTGAACTATTGATCCCAAGTATTTAAACTCATCCACCTTTGCCACCTCTACTCCCTGCATCCTCACCATTCCTCTATCCTTCCTCTCATTAACACACATATATTCTGTCTTAGTCCTGCTGACCTTCATTCCTCTTCTCTCTAGAGCATATCTCCACCTCTCCAGGGTCTCCTCCACCTGTTCCCTACTCTCACTACAGATCACAATGTCATCTGCAAACATCATAGTGCACGGGGACTCCTGTCTGATCTCGTCTGTCAACCTGTCCATCACCATTGCAAATAAGAAAGGGCTCAGAGCTGATCCTTGATATAATCCCACCTCCACCTTAAATGCATCTGTCACTCCCACCGCAGACCTCACTGCTGTCACACTACCCTTGTACATATCCTGTACCACTCTTACATACTTCTCTGACACTCCCGACGTCCTCATACAATACCACAACTCCTCTCTAGGCACCCTGTCATATGCTTTCTCTAAGTCTACAAAAACACAATGCAACTCCTTCTGACCTTCTCTGTACTTCTCCATCAACACTCTCAGAGCAAACATCACATCTGTACTGCTCTCTCCTGGCATGAAACCATACTGCTGATCACTAATCATCACCTCCCTTCTTAACCTAGCTTCCACTACTCTTTCCCATAACTTCATGCTGTGACTGATCAGTTTAATCCCTCTGTAGTTACTACAGGTCTGCACATCACCTTTATTCTTAAAAATCAGTACCAAAACACTTTTTCTCCATTCCTTAGGCATCCTCTCACTTTCCAAGATTTCATTGAACAATCTAGTTAAAAACTCCACTGCCATTTTACCTAAACACCTCCATGCTTCCACAGGTATGTCATCTGGACCAACAGCCTTTCCATTCTTCATCCTCTTCATAACTATCCTTACTTCCTCCTTGCTAATCCATTGCACTTCATGATTCACTATCCGCACATCATCAAACCTTCTCTCCCTCTCATTCTCTTCATTCATCAACCCCTCAAAGTACTCTGTGAAGACCATTTGCATTAATGGAAATACAATTTGCAATTGGATTCATTTCTCTTTCGTTTTATCCATTTACATATGTTTGTAATAACATGTATACCTGCATAAGTCAAGAGAATGATTCGTTTTTTTTTCTTTTTGTAACAACGTTAATGCAGTTCATAGACACCCAATAAAACAACGTTAAAAAAACATAAGTTAAAGCATTGATATATAAACAACCACCAAACCCTCTCATGGGAAAAAACATCCCATCCTTGAATAGAATAGTCATTCAAGTGATCCCACTAAATCCTTTGTTCAGAATCATCTCTTAGCTCTACCACCTAACACTTTTTATAATAGAAAGCAGCTTATGATATTTACATCTAATTAATATAACACATTTTCTTATAATATATATATATATATATATATATATATATATACATATATATACATATATATATATATATATATATATATATATATATATATGTTTGAATTTAAATAGCATTTAAAACACAGTTGTGAAGTTGTTATAACATGTTAGATGTAAAGACAATGTCGTTACATTTAGACTTGACTTTTAACTATTTAGTTTTAAAAACAGAATTATATAAAACATTTATATCAAAAAGGGTTAATCTTGTTCTTTAACATACACAATATACATCATATTATAATATATACGGTTTTCTAATTGTGACGCAACATTCTTCATTTTAATGTGAAACCATTTGTGTCTGAAATACAATACTATATTAAGGAATTAATATGCTTATTTTACACCTTTTTATATAGTTTATATCAGGCGTATGCAGCAGTAGCTCTTGTTTGGTCCAAAACCATTTTTGGGTATTGTATGTAGCTCACTTTTTATCTATGCTACAGTTATTATACATATCATAAAATATATGTGATCTCTTCCAACAGCATTATGATTTTGCTTCTATAAATCAAACACCTTAGTAATTTTATTACTTTAATATAGACATAAACACAGCAACATATGTTATTAGTTAACTTTTGCCTTCAGTATCTTGTACTTTATAACCATATTTTCAAGCATTCATCATATGTTTTTGGTATAACTGATGTGAGTTACTAGTAAATTAAGCCTTTATGGAATAAATGTCTAATAACACCAACCAAGACCATTAAAAGATTTGTATATTCTTATAGAAGCACCAAAAAAAAAAAAAACGTTTCATTTCAGCAAAGAGAAACACATAATAAGAGTGCCAAAAGAGATCATGTATTTCTATGGGGTGTTATAGACGTGTGTATAATTTCAAGATAAATGTTCTACATAACTTATAGCAGATAGTGACAAGATGTGGTAATCTAAAGTATCATTTATATGTTATACTAATATTATCTAGCATCATTTAGCAAAAATTAGTTCACATGTAGGACAGAAATTGAATTTCATATACTCACTGATTTTCCTTTAGCCTCGGTCATATAATGAAAATTACCATATTTCTTTGTAATTGCATGAATTCAGTGAGGCTGCTCAACTATTTTATATAGAGTGTGCTTCATATAGAACATATTTTTAAATTAGATGTTCTTTAATATATACACGTAATAATGTGGTTACAATAAAGCCAGTGATTTTATTATTGGATGGTGCAGTGATGCAGCAGTTGCACAGTCACCTCACAGCAAGAGGTTCTCCTTTTCGATTCTTGCCTGGGGTGCCTTCTGTGTGGAGTCTGCATGCCTTCCTTGCATCCATTTGGGTTTCCTCCGGGTGCTCTGTTTTCCCACACATTACACAGACATGCATCTAGAGTGTTTCTCCCTCGGCCTCTGCTGAAAATTGGCTTTGTTTCAAGTCAGACTTTCCTGGTAAACACATGTTAAATAAATAAGTTATAGCTAGCTGCTGTTTGATTACTGCATAACATTGTTAACTAAGTATTCACAGGGCTCAATAAATAAAAAGCAACCACTTCCTTCACTATTGAAGAGTTAGCCATAACAAACTGTTGAAATTGATAAACTATATTTAATTTTACTATTTATGCGTATAGTATATACTAGCTGTAACATTTTCAGTTTGGCGTACCATGAAAATTAATGTTGTTTTTCTTTCGGCTTTTCCCGGTTAGGGGTCGCCACAGCGGAACTCCGGTCTGCTAATGATTGGCAGTAGATTTTTTTTACAGGTGCCAGCTCGACATCCAACCTTCAATGAAGGCATGCCCATTTTATGCATGTCTTTCGAATGCCACTCGACTGCAGGGAGGACATGCAGACTCCACACAGAAGGTGCTCCAGCCAAGAATCGAAAGGGAGAAGCTCTTGCTGTGAGGCAACAACGCTACCACTGCACCACCGCGGCTTCAAACCATGAAAATTAATAATTCCATGAATTAAAACATTCTTCCTTAGTTTACATTTTTATCATTTTCATATAGGTTACTGGTATCAGGAAAAGATTATGATAAAATGGTCATAGCATCGGTATTTATTTCTTTACTGGTTGCACTGTGATATGAACTTGTGTGCCACTGTTATTTGCAATTTACTTTTAATATTAAGCCAGGTAAGCCATCAAAATCATGCAGAGGCTTTATTTAATTATTTACATTCAGTCTATTAATGTATTTATCACATTCATTTAAAGTAACTTCAATGCTGTTTGTTTATGGGTAAAATGGTGTGCCTGTCACTTTAAATGCCTTGAAGGCTTAAACAGCTTGGCTATACCTTTGACCCAAGTGCTTACATCATGACTGGGCTGTTTAATTTTGTTTTGAGCTGTTCGCACATTCACAAAGGAATTAAAGGCTTTCTAATGGTGAAAAATGGATGTATACCACTCAGGGAATCATAAAACAAGCCTCCTAGCTCGCAATCTTGGAAGGAAGCTAAAAATCAGGTAAGTGAAGCTTTTAGATGACTTAAGTTCATAGGTAAGTACTAGGCTATCTGCCCGAGGGCATCTATAAGCCTAGCCAGAATGTGTTGGCTTTCACCACCCCTAAACATGTTGTGAACATTTGAATGCTTGTAACAGCTTTCCCATCCTTCAACCAGCACACTAAAACAGTATATTTAGTGAAGTATAACAACTAAAAGAGTTTTTAAATACATTTTTTTCACTTTCTTTTCACTGGCAGTATTCAGTAGTTTTTTTATATACATCAGATAAAACTATTCTGCTGTAACATAAAAGACATTCAGTGAGAGTTTCACTTCTGATAACATATTATTTAGACTAATTGCCTTATAATTGTGCCTGTTTTGCTTAGTAATGAGTGTTAAAGGATTAACTAATGTTATTTCCTTGCAGCAAGTTAACTGTAATTTCTCAGAAAATATGCTTATATAACAGTGTGTATGGAACATTAAGTATTTTCCACTTTTCTCCACTTTTCCTTTTTCTTGTTATAAATAAAAGTAAGCTTCAATGTTAAAAATATCTGTTGTTTAGCACTTTTAATAAAGTATAGATGTAATATAGTAAGTCTGTCTGGGTGACATTTAAGATTTGTGACATTATAAATATAAATAATTATAAAATAATGAGAAGTTTTACCTTGTTTATTTGAGGTTGAGTCCGTTGGTTATAAGGCACCTTACTTACCTTATATTTCACGTTGTTGTAGATTTGACATATTATTAAGTAATATTAGCATTAAAACAGGATTTTTTAAGATAACAGCATACTCAAAAAGAGTGATATTTGTCCTTCATTTGTCTCTTAACTTTTTCTTTTTTTATCCACTCACATTTTTGTCTGCCTGACGCTTCAAAAAGAAACTACTCCAATCCATTTCTTCCACTTTGTCCATGGTCTTATTAGTTGATAAATAAGATACAGCTGCTTCCAGTGGGTCAAACGTTTTGTGTCCTTCAGTAAAAATATTTTTATTCTTGCAAGAAATAACAAGTGAATTTGAGTTGTCTTTTTTAAGTTCCTTTATCAAAGGCAAGCATTCTTTTCTTTTAGTAATTTACTCCTACGGAATAATCATTGTCAAATCTGATTGAGTTATCCTTTTAAATGTGACTATTATTGACCTTGGGCTCTTCTTTATTTTCTTGGATGATGAAGGAACTTTAAAGATCTATGGGCTCTTTCAGTCCCATATGAAAGACATTTTGGCAGTTTTAGGACATCCGGTAGCCAAGAAGTAAGGAAATTCACCATGTTTTCTCTCTGTCCTTTCTGGTAGCCCATAGATACATAGATTATTTCTTCTTGACTTATTCTGTAGGTCATCTATTTTATTTAGTAGTGAAGCATTTTGCTTAGAGAGAAAGTCAGTTTGAAGTTCTTCTATAGTAAGTCTACCCTCCGCATCATTTAGTGACTCTTCCATATCAGCTATTTTAGACTTCTCTTGTACGATTAGTTCTTGTAGTTGTTCTATTTGTTTTGTACATTTCTCTTTAAAGGTGTTTAGCTTATTGTCCGTTTTGTCAAATTTGATAGATAAGTCCTGCATGGTGATTAAAAAAGACTGCAGTTCCTTTTTCATTGTCTGATCCTTCAAGGTATTCGTTGAGAAGCTTATTTTAAATAGGAGTTGATGCTTTTCATAGGTTCATACGTGTGCGCTAGGGTAATGGCCCTGGAGCCTTTACAAGCCTAGCCCATAGGGTTACCCTGGCATTGTCGCACCCAACCTTAATTCCCAGTGCCTCTGTTGAGCAAAGCCATTGGAGTGATCCCTGAGGGTGAATTTCCTATTTTCCATCCACTCATCAAGATTTCTCTTGAAGAGGGCCAGTGAGGTGCTCTGCTTGACATGTATGGGAAGTCTATTCCATAGCATGGGCAGTCTCTGGGTTATGAACCTGTCCCTCCAGCATGTTCTGTTGATTGTGGTAATGAGATTGAGGTCTCTGGAGAGTATGGTGTGGAGGGATTGGGATTTCTTTAGATGGAGCATTTCAAAATAGAGCTGGGTCAGACATGGCTTTGTAAGTCAAGCAGCAATCACTTCTAAGTAGGCGATATGACACAGAGAATAGTTGGAGTTTTTTGAGTCTGTCCATACAGGACAAATGTTTAAGGCCTAGGATCCTCTTTGTGAGGTACTTTTGTGGCTTCTCCAATTGTTGCAGGTGTTTAGTGAGTTACATGCCAAATGGGGCATTGTACTCAATGACTGGCCTAAAGAGGGAAGGGTAGAGGGAGACAATGACCTTTTTCTTCCTGGATGCAAAACCATTAGTAATAAGATGTGCCACATAGAAGGACTTTCTGACCACAGTAGCAATGTGGTGGTCAAAAGAGATGTTGTTGTCAATCTGTGTTCCCAGATCTCTTATAACGCCTCCTGTGTTCAGTAGACTACCATCAATGTGGTAATTCATGGGAACCAGGTTTTTCCCAAAGTGGATAAAGGTAGATTTTTTGGCATTGAGTTTAAGGCCATGGTTTGGACACCAGTTATCAGTCTCAATGAGATCTTTCTGTAGAATGTCAACATCACTTGGGGAGTTAATAATAGCTCCCAACCTGCAATTGTCTGCGAACTTTGTCAGCCAGAGTCCCTTCGTGTTGGCCTGGACTTCAGAGAAGTAGATACCAAACAGGAGAGGGGACTGAACCCTATCACACTGTTTAGGAGAGTTATGTGTCTCTTTGACAGAAAAAGCAATGATTTAAGACAAAATTTTTAATGCAGACTTCCAGTAATGTTAATAGAAATAACTCAGCAAAAATGATAAGTCTACAATATCCAGTTTTTGAATTTTTCTGTCAGAAATATCTTTTGGATAGCAGAGCTAAGAAAAGATGCTATCAACCAGTCTGCATCTTGGGCATGCCCCTCCACAAGCTTATATTATATTATATTTACTTTTATATTCAAGATGTTAAAAACATATTTCTGCCATTTTCCTTTAGAGAAAGCAAACAGCCAGACGTTGAAGTTCTGAAGTGTCATCAGATCTGTGTGGCCATTTGTCTCTTGTGTATTATGAGTCCTATTATATTACTGTTTAGGATGTGCATGAATATACAACGCATGCTTTTCTAATACAGGCCACAAGGTAATATACCTCATTTCTATGGTTGCTAAGTGTCCTACGGGCAAGCCTTTCTGTTTACATTGTGTACTTCAACTTCCCTGCATCTTTTCATGGCGGCCAACAATTCTGCTGGCCATGAAAAGCTGTATATGAACACATAAGAGTGATGCATATTCAGTGAGTGCTGCTGCTCATTGCACTAACAAGCTTACATCGGGTAGGCTTTGCATCTTAGGGATTATTTATGAATCTTTGCACAAACCAAATGATCATATACAGTCTCCACAACACAGCAGCAGTGGTAGAATTCTGTTTTCTCATTTAGGATACAAGTTGTCAATATAGCAATTACTTAAAAGTACATTACATTGAATGATCAGTTATAAAATCTAGTATTATGTTTCGGTGGTCATCACCTGGTGTTACTCATCACCTACATTATAAACATCTCTTAAAAAGTTAAGATAAATTATGTTTCCATTGATTAGAATATCAGTTTAACTATACTGTAATTAGAATCCAGTTGTGTTTTAATTACTTTATAATTGCATCTACAATGTATTTGTGGTTCCATGCAATTTATACTAAGACAGTTATTTAGTGCAATCAAAACATTCCTAAACTACTTATTATTTTAATTTAAAATTTCAAAAGAGGGGTTGATGATAATATAAATGTGCAAGCAACAAGAACCAAGACTCTAAGGATTTAATATTGAATGTTTATTATATTGTTTCAAATAATGTTTGTCTCTCTGAGATTAATGATTTAAATTTGCTACAGTATCATTTCTCTTAAATGGAATTTAATAGCCTAAATTTATTATGGTGTCATGTTTAATCATGCTGTATTCATCCAGTAATGGTAAAATAGCTCCATAAAGAAGGCTAGTATGTTCATTTAAGCATGATGGCTTATTGGTAACAAGCAAAGGTAACATGTTACAGGATAAAAATTGTAATTTCTGCTATGTCTTTGAAAATGAACTACAATCTATTTCTTCTTTGGTTTGTCAAATATAAAGATATATTGACTTGTGAAATGTGATTGAGGTGATACTAAAGCTCATAATGCTCTGATGTTAAGAACAATTATAGCAAACACAAGCATTTCAACATTTTTCACATAATTTGTTAGTAAATGTGTCTGAGCTAAAAATTCTTTGTGGACAAAGAGCATAAGTCATGAAACATCTTTCTAGAAATATTTTAAGCTGGTAAGATGTTGTTGGTAAGATGTTTGAAATGTAGCAGACATAACTACTCTCAATTTATCTATATTCATTAGGACATGAGTATGTAAACACATTACTTTTCAGTACAAAAAAGAAATTATCTTAATTTTGTCTGCTCCTGTGCTAAACATGATATATTTATGAAATTAAACAATTATTCATGCAAACTGGATAGCTATAAATAAATGTCTATTGAAATTGTACAAAACATGATATGCAAGCTTTTGGATAAATAAATAAAATGTGTTTTTATCATTTCAAACAAAAAACAACTCTTATAAATGATGGGAATAAACATTAAGAATTTCTCATTTTTATATAAATTGAAAACAGATAATTAGTTGATGGTGGGCTAATTTAGTTAATTCCATCACTACATATAATTAAGAGTGAGAAATGATACAGCTTCATTTCAAGAGAGAAATGTTTATAAAATAGATTAACAGATGATTTTGACAATAATTTGTTTCACATAATGAAGCAGCAAATATATCATAATGTATGTGTAATTCTTTGATTAAATGTTAGTGTTTCTTTTTGTGCATTTGTTAAAAGCTAAATTAATTAATTTAGGTAGAACATGAGTTTTACCAATGCATTAAGCAGAGTTGTCATAATTGTTAAGGTCTTCGACTCCCATACACAAGGTACAAGGTTCAATCCTGACATCTGTCCAATGTCTGTGTGTAGAGCGCATGTTTTTCCTGTGTCTATGTGGTGTTCCTACCCCCTCCCAAAAACATGGTGGTATTTCTACCTCAAACTCACCCAGGAATGGAATTATGGGCAGCAGCAGCAGTCTCTAGATGGTGCCTATCAGGGGAAGAGTTGTATAGACTGATCACTATGGGTATCAACTGTGGTGTGCCGTATCCTCTTGACAGAACACTTATGACTGCATGTTGTGGCAGGGCTAGCCATTAGATGGTGTAAAAAACTGGCTATAGGTGATCTAGTCACATTGACTAATGTTATCAAAAATGGGCATTGGTATTTGCAGATGATATGTGAGTTGAGGACCCATTTTATTCTGATGTACACCAGGAATCAATGCTAATAATTTGGGGTCTATTTGCCCCAGTGTGTACCTGTCATAAAGCCCAGCAATCCTGGGTCACTATACTACTGGATGTCTGGTGTCCAGTTGTCCAGCTTGGCTTATCTGGAATAGCTCTGTTGAGTGAAAACTGGATGTAAAACCAATCAACCTGCCAAACATGAACTAAAGATTGTCAGCATGGAATCCAGGAGACAAGATGGAAGGGCAGTACAGCAAAGCTACTTGGGTTGGGATCCACAGTCTACTACTCAGGTAGAGGTCAGACTAGAATGGTGTGGGAACTGTGGTGAGAGAGAGGCTTCAGAAGGCAATAATGGATACCATCAGAATTAGTGATATAGAACACTATTCATAATTTCGGCCTATGCCCCACAGCAGGTTGTGATAGCAAGTAAAAGAGTACATTTAGGCTCAAAATAATGCATAACAACATGAGTTCATGTTGATAATGGGTGACCTGAATGCACACTTTAGGACAGACAAAACAGGATATGAAGTCGGCCTGGGTCCACATGGATGGAGCAACAGGAATAAAGAAGAGGCTCTTCTAGACTTCTGTCTGGCAAATGGCTTGATGGTGTCCAATACATGATTCAGCAAGAGAGACAGTCACAAGATCACCTACAAGACTGGCCAACATGCAACTCATGTAGACTTCCTCTTAGTAAGGAAAGGGGTTGGGATAGAATCAAAATTACAAAGTCATCCCCAGTGAAACAGTCAGCCCACAGCATAAACCACGGGCTGCTACAATCAGCTGCACGCAGTGGTCAGAGAAGGTTCTATGGTCAACGGAGACTAGGCTGAAGCCATGAAAGTTTACTGGAGAGAGAGCACCAGTTTTTAAGGAAATACTCAGGATACTAACATGTCAGAAAGATAAGGAAATAAGTGGAGTTGAAGAAGAATAGCAGCACCTCAAAACAGCATGTGTGAGAACTATAGAACAGACATGGCCAAACCAGGCATGTAAATATGGTACATAAGGAAAGCTGGTGGTGGAATGCAGAAGTCCAAGCAATCATCAAAAGAATGGAGTGCAAGAAAAAGTAGGAGATAGAAAAGACAGATCAGGCAGAGAAGGAATACTGGTTGGCTAATAAAGAGGCTAAGGCATCAGTAGCAACAGCAAAGAGCAAGGCATCAGACACAGTGTAACAGCTTCTGGAAAGTGACTCAGTAGATGGCACAACAAACTCTATCGGCTTGCACAGCAAGACAGAAAAATAAAGAAGATAGTCATTATACACTGTTCATAAGGGGTGCCACCAACAACCTGCTCGAGTCCACAGGATAAGAAAGACAGATGGAAGGAGTACTTCCAACACATCTGAATGAAAAAAACCTTACAGAAGTTGTATTGCCCCCCCCCCCCCCCCACACACAGCCTAAAATTGAAGAAGAGGTGCCCACCCTAGAAGAAGTAAAAATAGAAAAATGAAGTCAGGTAAAGTAGCAGACTCAGATGAGGTCATAGCAGATATGATCAAGATGTTGGGTGCATCTAAGGAAACATGTCTACAGAAGCTATTCATAGCACAATGGAGAGATTGTCACATTCCAGATTAGTGATGAATAGGCATACTAGTGCCGATGTACAAGAACAAAGGGGACGTTCACAACTGTGTGCAATACAGAGGAATCAAACTGCTGTCATACTGCATGAACATTCTGGCAAGGCGGATTGATAAATGACTATAGAGCATAGTAGAACGTAAGATAGGAGATGAGCAGTTTGGAATTGGGTCAGGATGCAGTACCAGTGGCACAATGTTTGAACTGAAACAGATAGTTGAGAAGCAGCTAGAGGAGAGGAAAGAGTTCAACTGAACATTCCTAGACTTGGAGAAAGCATATGCTTAATTTCCAAAAAAGGTGATTTGGGCAGTCCTGACATGGTTCAAACTCCTAGAAACATTTGCATAATTAGTGCAGGCTAAGTTCAAGCACCCAGTAGCACAAGTATAAACAGCGCTCAGAATAACAGAGGGGTTCGGGTGTGCATTAGGGTTCAGCTCTGAGCCCACTTTTGTTCATACTGGTGATGGACTACGTTTGCAAATAGGTTGGTTCAGACAGATCAACAAAGCTGTTGTATGCAGATGATGTGACATTACGGGAAAACTCTGAACAGGAACTTCAGCGATGATAGTAGAATGGAATGCAATACAGAAAGCACACAGGATGAAACTTTTTATAGATAAAAACAGTTGTAATGGCAGCAAATGGGGAAAGTCAGAAGAAGTTGAGAACTGACACAGAAGGGAAAATAGTGTGACAGGTTAGCTTTAAGTCTACGGGAGAGGTGATTGAGGAGAAGGGGAGTCTGAATGAGGACAAAGCTAGAATCAGAGGGGCTGCAGACAACTGGCACAGAGTGCAAAGGTAATATGTGACAGAAGAATACCCAAAAAAGCTAAAAAATAAGGTATACAAAACAGTGGTGTGACCAGTACTACTGTATGGTACAGAAACTTGTGCAGTTAAGACAGAGCAGTTAAGGAAGCTAGAGGTCATGGAGATGAAGTGTCCAAGATGGGTGGTTGGTTGCACATTGTGGGACAGGCAAAGAAATGAGGACATAAGAGCAGACACCAAAGTAGCTCCAGTTGCACAGAAGGTCAAAGAGAACAGATTACTGTGGTTTGGACACGTGCAGAAAAGCAGAAAACAATCTGGTAAAGAAGATTTGGGACAGACAGGAAGAAGACAAGAGGAACTGATGGCATCCAGCAAAGAGATGGATGGATTATATGAGAGAAGACCTGCAACAGTCAGACAAGTCTATTGGAAAAGTTAGGCGAGTGTCACTGAATCGAAAGAGATAGCAACTGTTGAGACAACACTCTGACCCCATGTAGAAAATGGAAAAGGGCATTTTTTGTTGATAATGATAAAAATGATCATGTTTATGATGACTGAGCACACTTAACTGTTTATTGTTTTAACAAAGGGGCCATCTATTAATTCCATTAGAAGTTGCAAATTTAAAATATGAATAATGGCATCATTTGTACTTTATACAGAGAACAGCTTGACTAATTTATGATAGAAAATGTCAAAGAAAAGAAACTGAGCCTTTATAAAAAGAGATTTTAGGAACTTTGAGACAGAAACATTAGTGCTACAATATTAACAAATGAACATAGTAGCGATTTCTGTTGTAATTAATAGATGGTCCCTTTGCTAAAATAACAAAAAGTTAAGCTTTTTGTTATCCATTGACCTAGGCTTCATAGTGTCAGGATAATATATAATATCCTTTCTTACTATACATCTGTCTCTGTACATTTTCTTTAGAGATCAAAGACAACAATTCATCATTCGCTGATTAGTATAAATGATCCCTTCATTGTACCACCAGAGTGTAATTCTCTATCACAGATTGCTTGAAATGTGTGGGCTACCAGATATCAAGTTGGAACAGTACAAGATTGTTTATATTTGATAAAGTTAAGTTTTTATTATTGAAAATATTTTAGAATAAACATTTAAAACTAATTTTCTTTTAAAATGTAACAAGCAAAACCCCAAATTATTCACATCTGATAATCTAATTAAACCAAATTCTTAACACAATCATCTCCATATTAGATAATATATGACCTGAAATGTTAGTAATGCTGTTATTCCTACCAGAAGTATTAGTCACTCCATCTTAAAGTGATGTGAATAACATAGTTTTGACCACTGCTGGATCTGAACCTGCTTGGAATGTTTTGCTTTTTCGCTGTTATTTTTGAAATGTTTACTTGTTTGCGAATATCTGAAGTTATGACTGACTGTTACTATATCTTAATTAATCAAAGTACTAGTTCGTCATTTGATGTTTCTTAGTCACCATTCCATGAGTTGACCAAAAAGCATTTGATCACACATAAATGAGTATCTGCAGATACTGAATGCATACTAAGTCAATACTGAAAATTCTGAAAAAAATCAGTGACTACTCATTTAATCGGCAACTGGCATATGCAGATAATCACAAAGGCACTCGTAAGTTCCTTGTCATCTGCAAATCAACACTGCTTGTGAAAATGTCAGTATTGTGCACTAATCCCAAACATAATTAACTAAAATAACTAAAACCACCTTGGCAATTGGACCTCTAAAATAAAATACCAAATCAAAAAAACATTAGAATATGTTAAACCAAGGACTTTCTGCATGAGCTGGTGGTAGGTCAGTTGGAAATGAAAGATTCCATGACACTTATTGAGAAGAGTGGGAAAATTTAATTAAAAACATTGTCAACTACTCAAAACATGACAAATAATTCAAAAAGATATATAAAAAAAAAAAAATATATATATATATATATATATATATATATATATATATATATATATGTTGAAAAACAATCACATGTAAACCAATATTATATGTAATCATACCCTACCTTTTATATCCTAATCATTTCTTGATTTGCAAAATAATTTCATGTGCATCCATCCTAATAGATGTTTATCCATTTTATCACTATTTCTATCAACAGTATCAAAAACATGAAAAATATATTTCTATGTTGATATGTAAAAACATATAAAAAACCCTTCCAAATGTCAATCTAGGCAACCTAAAAACACATTTACTAGTCTCATCAACTTTGCAAACATTGCATAACTTTTCAATTTTATTTAAACATGATTTGTAGTTTCATCAGTAATTTGTTTAGTAATAGTCTTCATGAAAAGTCACCCTTTTCTGGTTTATGACTACATCATGTCAGTCTACACTTAATGGCATTTTTAGAATTTCATAACATTCTCTCTCCCAATTTTTAATATTATAATAGGATTTCATAATGTTCTTAAACCATTATGTTCTATTAACTGTTATCCACAAAAGTTGTATATTCCTCATTATAAATGTATTATGCTATTCACATAATTTAGTAAGCTCATATAACTTTCTTTTTTTAATTGGTGTTTGCATATGTATCAAGAAATGCTTATATTTCTACCATAAAATGTTTTCTACGAGGCCCATGTCTTTCTTTAGTATTTTTACACCCCTGGCATATGTAATGATGCCAGAAAAGCTATAGTTTTTTTTTTCAAGTCTAACCTTGCATTCTGTTTGTCATAATATAATTTGCCTGTTTCAATAGGATTTAACCATAATTCCCATATGATTTCAAAAATAATTTGTAGTAACTCTTTTTCCAGTTTGGTATGGAAAGTATATATACCCCCATATATTTTTTTTCTAAATCATAACAATTTATAATGTGTACTTTCTTAGCATATGCTATTTCAAAAGTATTCCACATATTCTTTACCTCACAGGTATGCTGCGAAATATTTTTCACACATAGGTTCTGTCTCTGATCTTCCTTTTAAAGGGATTCACATGAAAGATATTTGCGTATTCAAGAAAGAAATATCACTAATAAGTGATAAGCAAAACTTATGTGTTTGGTCTTGTTTATTATTAAACCTACTAGTTTAAGTTCATGTTCAACAATTTGCATTGCTTTATTCATCCATATTTTTTATTTAACTGTAATTACATCATCTGCATAAGCCATACAATAAGGTATACAGAAATCTGGTCTCATCTGGGATATAGCATCATTTAATTTATACTTACAATTTTCTAATATAATATTACATGCTAAAGAAAATAAAACAGTATTCAGCTGGACTCTGTTTTACTCCTTTTCATATTTTAATAGAATTACCTAAATATCAATTTATCATTACTCTGTTATAGATATTAATAAGGTAAATGGCACAAACATTATTAATGCAGGATGTAAATGAATAATGATATAAAATATCACACATTGTAGTCTGATCGAATTTGACATATGCTTTCATGATGTCACATACTAACCTTTTACAGTGACCGTGTTCTCTACAAATACAGACTAACACTTCCTTGACTATTAATAGCATCTCATTCACATTCTTATCTTCATCCAAGACTGCGATGGTGGTGCTGTGGTAGCGTGTTGCCTCACAGTAAGACGTTGTCCTGTTCGATTCTCAGCTAAAGCGTCTTCTGTGTGGAGACATGCGTGAGTGGGCGTACCTTTGTTGAAGGTTGTACATCAGGGCTGGCAACTCGGTACGTAAAAATCTACTGCCAATCATTAGCGGACCGGAGTTCCGCTGTGGCGACCCCTAACCGGGAAAAGCCGAAAGATACAACAGATACAACAACTGATTCATAATTGTATAATTTATATCCCTTTCTTGTCAATTTTGTAAATGAATCTAATAATGCCATGACAAATGTCTATATTAATAATTCCACTAAAAGCCATTATTTCAAGATATATAGAAAGACTTGTACTGCAACTTGTTTATAATGCTTATAACTTCACTGCCAGGAGTACCATTATCATTCAAATGCCAAATTTAAATAAAATGTAGTGATATGCTTGATTATATTTTTTACTGTGCCTTTCATGAAAGGCTTAACTCTATTGTCCTCTAGTTTGTTTGTTTATTTGTGTCTTTCGGCTTTTCCCGGTTAGGGGTCGCCACAGTGGAACTCCGGTCCGCTAATGATTGGCAGTTGATTTTTACATACCGGCTTGCCAGGCCTGATGCACAACCTTCAACGAAGGTACGCCCATTCATGCATGTCTCGACGCAGAAGATGCTCTAGCTGAGAATTGAACCGGACAGCATCTTACTGTGAGACGACAACGCTACTGCAGTTGTCTTCTAGTATATTCCTCTTTTAATACATTATATCATCCTGTTTGGTTAAAGTATTATTCATGTTATCTTTCAAGGCATCTATTTTACTATCTTTTACCTTAATAACTTTCCCTAAGAAAGGTGAAACAACTTATTTTCTTCCTTGTAAGAGATAACACTGTTGTTTACTTATGTTTATATAACTTTTCTTATTCTATTGCTGCATATGATGGCTATGTCCACATTAACCCAGTTTATATGAAGTTTCTTTACATTTTCCCAAAATTATCATTCTAAAAGTAGTCTCATATATATATATATATATATATATATATATATATATATATATATATATATATATTGCATCAACCAGTTTTCACAGGAATCATAAAAGGTATCCATAGAAAAGTGTTTTTTCATAATGTAGCCATAACTTCTACAAAGTATGTTTCTGTCATCACGTGACCTGTTCATCTCTTTATGCCATTTCCCATCTTAATATAATCCTGTGTTTGTGTTATCTGATTCCATATTGCTAAATAATCAGAACAAAACTGTGTGACTAGAACTAGCAGTATGTTTAGATAATAATATATACTCTATTCTAGTCTTAAATACTTGTCTTTGGCATTTATATCCTTCATGGTGCCCTGTTAACAAATTTCCATAAGAAATCAAATTTCTACATGTTTTGATATCTGAACCAATCGTATCAGCTCTTTTTAATAATCACATATGAAAAATTAGATTTCAGTAAATGTATTTTTTCATAGGTGCCAATAATCCTATAATTAGTATGGAATAGATGCATGTCTAAAATAATGCATCTACTGGTATCTAAAATAATGTAATCTAATATTTTAACATTTATATTCTTAGCAATAATTGCCACACCTGAATAATTATCTTGTCCAAAACTTCCGTATGGCACACTTTCCCCCAAACTACGTCTGTTTATAAACAATGCTGTTTAGTCAGTAGCCTTGTATCTAACAGACATAGCAAATCTATATGGCACGATATATGCAATTCCAGTATCAAAAGCCTTCTGTCACCATTAAAGCCTTCTGGCATACTTTTAAGACTATTTACATTGATAGACGTAGTTTGTATTATTAACCTTTACCGTTTTTGAACCCTTTCTTTGCAATAACTTTATTTTTCTCTTTCTTACTCATTTTCTAATAGTTGTATCAATTTCGTCTTTTTAGTAACCGTACCTTGATCATTGTCCTCATTGCTAAGTACAGCATTAGCTTCTGAACAGTTTTTGCAGTGTCTGTGTCTCTCAAAGTATTTTTCATGACATCACTTACAATAGGTATATCTGATTCTTACTCTCTTAGTATTTCACTGTCATATACATTTTTAAATGACAATTCTTGTATATCATCCTTATTTTTTACAGGATAGTCAAACCAAAAATGATCTTCATTGTTACATATTATACCATTTTGCAATTTGCTACAATGTGAACTAATCTGCCACACTGGAAACATTTACATCAGGATACAAATTCAATAAATGATTGTTTTCAGCAAAATAATAATACATTTTAGGTTGATCTCAATATCTAGTCATACCTCTTATTTACATTTATTATACATGGAACATGCTTCATGTCTCAAAGCAAATTATTAGGGATGATAGTGGATGATAATCTTAAATTCAACCTGCATGTACAAAATTATATAAGAAAAACTCATCAAAAACGAGATGCTTTATAGAACTAAAAATTTTCTCACCAACACAAATAAAGCTACAGTTGTCACTACTTATCTCCTCCCCACACTTCTT
Organism: Protopterus annectens; assembly: GCF_019279795.1. Lineage (NCBI taxonomy): Eukaryota > Metazoa > Chordata > Ceratodontiformes > Protopteridae > Protopterus > Protopterus annectens. Next base: position 58,616,935 of record NC_056743.1, on the reverse strand, counting down.
TATGGTATTCCCATCCTTACTAACCTTCAGCCATCATAAAAATCAAAACTTGAACAATGTTATAACAAAATCGGTAATTGTGCATGGGTCTATATTATGTGATTGAATGGTCAAATAGTTGAACACGTAATAGTTGAACCGTAATAATTGAACTGCCACAATGTTGAACGGTTCAATGGAGATCTCTGTACAGTGCAGAAATGGAAGTTTTCCATTGTCTGCACTTTAGTGCGATCTCGGAGTTGGTATATTTAAGTAGCGGGGGGTGTGGGGGGTGCAGGTGGGCTTGCCCCCCTGCATAGACCGTTTAAATGGTTTGTTTGGGTGGGTTTTTCTTTTTTTGTTTTCTATTCGACATTGTGGCAGTTCGATTATTACTGGTCAACTATTACTTGTTCGACTATTTGACCATTCGATCACGTAATATAGACCCAATGTGCATCACATACCCCTTTCAGAACCCTGCACTGTATAGCTCTAAAAAGCCTAAATTAGTTAGAACTACCACATCAACTAACACATACACAGATTCTTACCACTTATAAAATTATCCAGAATCCATCTGCTTGTCCAGCACTAAATAACATTCTACACAACTGTATTCCTAGTTGGTCATTATGATCTAATGACCAAAAACTCCTGTCTGTCCATACACCTATCATATCTGCTGGCCATTGTCTGTACTCATATCATGTTCCTAAGGCCTGCAACTCCTTATCTCTAGCCATCAGGTTAATACCCTCCCTCCCGTCCTTGAAAACCATTCTGAAAAACTTCTTAAACAAAAGTTGTCTGTTCTCGCTCAACACTAAACTAAACTATATCCCTACATGTGGACAAATACCCATTCATAACTTACATCGCCTTACTTTCCCTTCTTCACTCACTTCCTTACTTCTGTCAATTTCTGTCCCCTGACTTTCCCCTCTAAATATACCATAAGCCTGTTTTTCTCTTACTTCATTTGCCATTCCTGTTTGTATTACACAACCTTACCTTTAATTTCTCTATAAACTGCCTAAAATTTCTCTATTACATTATTGTTATATGACTTGTATCTATTCTTAATCAATGTTTCCATATTATGTCTACTAATTTGATGTAATTTTTTAAACTGTAGTTGCTTTTTGCATTAGTTTTAAAGACTTTAAAATTATTATTCATCTTAGAATGTTTTGTAAAAGTTTGGAGTTTTTCTCTCCTGGTCTCCACTGAAAATCGGCTCCTACCAAGTTGGACTTTCCTGGTAATCAAATGCCAGTAAATAAATTTGTGCCAGTTATGTTTAATGTTTAAAGTTAGCCATATAGTCCACCCTTAAGTCCAAAAATATCTCTCACCTAACATTTTACTGATTATCATGCATCCTCTCACAAAAAAATGGGAAAAAATATTTCAATTCTTTGTCAGTAACCACAGGAGTAAAAATTGCACAGTTACTTTATTTTTAGTAGAAATGTTTTGACCAGTAATTACATTGTCTATACTGGACTACAGGAAAACTTAACACCAAATTAAGTCATACATCTTTCTGCCAAATCATTCGTTTCAAAAGTGACTTCACAACAACAACTTTAGTGCAAGTGAGACAAAGCTCTTATATCAGCTTCTGTAAATCCTAATGGAATTACAACAGTGTCCCAAATTATGTATCTAGCCACAGCTTATTTGCTTTTTCTTCCAATACAAATTACTTTTTTCTTGTGCAATACACCTTTAATTTCAGCAGCATTTCTCTTTTAATTGACTATGTCAGCATACATCTGAGTTGTGCAGCTTTCATTTAGTGTGTCCCTCTCTAATGCCGTAACACTACCATTTTCTTCCACTATCTGGCCACCTACACCAGTTTCCATGCTGGCAGTTCATAATGTCTGTACACTGTTGCTTTCACTCAGAAGATAGCATTCCTCAGCATCCAACCTGGAAAGCACAATGTCATCATCTGGTACCTCGTCATTCATTCATTTGCACAAAATGCCATCTTCTAACCCCTCATCAGTAAGTGTCATGATTTGACATTCAACAATGTGCTTGCTATCATCCAGTTTATCTGATATGGTTTTCTTTTCAGTAACATGCATATTCAGCTCCTTTGCAGCCTTGAATACAGCTTTCTCTCCCAGAGATACCTTCTGGTTAATACAACAGGAAATGGAAATCTCCCCTCAAAAAGAGTATTTTTTTTATAGACATCATTTAGATATAGCTATAAATATCTCTCTCTCTCTCTATATATATATATATATATATATATATATATATATATATATATATATATATATATATATATATATATATATATATATATATATATATATATATATATATATATATATATATATATATATATATATATACACACATACACAATAATTATTTACATATTTATATTTACAATTGTTTACAATTATTTGCACTTTTCACAATATCACATAAAAATATATTAATGAACAGTCCCCCCCACTCTTTTTTCCACAAACAAAATGTTTTTTTTTTTCAAATTTTCTGCTAGATTCCATTTCCTATTAAACTTAATTTCATTCAGTCTTTCAGTCCATAATGTCCATGATACATAAAATATTTTGTCCAATTTTATCACATAATCTTGTTTTTCTCACCATAGTAACCTTACTTATTCATGTCCATGTTTATTTGATCAACCTTTGTAATCCCCTCTAACATTTTATTTTTTACATAACTCTTCCCATGCTTTATTCACCCTCACACAAGTCAAAAAATACATGCTCCATAGTTTCATATTTGCCACAACTAATACATACCCCGGAATTCAGCAAGCTCTGCACGGCATGCAGGAATAGTGCAAGAGCTGCTGGAGGCAATATGGCCACCAAGAGATCCAGGAACAAGCTCTCTGGACGTGCATGAGCACTCCTGTATGGACACAGCTCCTGTATACAAATTACTTCATTTGCAGGTGAAAACCATGCAAATGAGGTGAATTTGCAATCCAGAGAGCTGGCAGCCATCCATTCAGGACTAGTGTAACCTGCAGAAATGTACTTGGTTAGTAACTGAGTACATTTCTGCAAACTACAAAATGGAGCCATGACAGCTCCAAGTAAAGGGTGTATATAATGTGTAAAGCATGCCAATGGCCAAATATATGGCCATTGGCATGGAAAACAGTTGCAAAAACAAAAAAACTTTTTTTTTTTTTGGCCGATTTCAGCTGTTTAAGCACAGTGCAGCGGTGTGCAAACAGGATCAGCCAGAAAATAACAGAAAAACCCTGAAAAAAGCTTTTCCTGCAAAATCACAATTTTGCCATTAAAGTCAATGGCAAGCAGAAGACAACAAGGTCAGTGAATACTGGTTGCTAAGGGGGAAGGCTCAATGTGGGACTTGTAACTAGGCATTAGCAGGCAATCCCATGCAAATGAGGGGAATGATACTGAATCCCAGATTTTCCCTCATGGCTAGCATGCACCCAACTGTATAGGTGCAAGAAGACCATGGTGCAAGCCTAAGAGCTAGCTGACATCATAGAGGGGTGTGTCATGCATACTGTAAGTTTATTGGAGCCCTGTGGCTCGGGTTTGCCCTTAGCTTAGCAGAGCTAAGCAAGGAGGTATGTCTGAAGCTGCCAAGTACTCTTTACATTGCCTAAATGGGTGTGCACATAGCTCACTGTGTTTTAAATGAAAAAAAAATTTAAACCAGGAAATAGCAGCTCCGTGCACATCTGAGCACTGTGTTTGCATGGCACACCTTGTGGCTTAAACAGGAAGGCAATGGGAAGGGAAAACAGCAGTAGGAAGGTAATCAATGAGAACTAGCATAGCTGGCAGGTGAAATGTATCAGAATCAGCCAATTAAACAGGCAGCAGCCCAGCACATTACTATAAACTATGCAGACACCCTCTGTTTTTTCCCACAAACTCTACACCACTGGTGTACACAGATGGGGAAATTTTATTTAACAAAAGCAACAAAAAGATAGGGGCTGCATTAGCTCTCATAAATCAACATGTGGAAGAGGCTGTGGGTGGTGAGGATGAGAATGCTGATGACCAACCCACAGTGAGGAGAAGGAGAAAAGTTTACAGACCCAGGGTAACCTACCAGGGGCTACATGAGCTGGAGATAGTGGAGCAGTATAGGGTGGACAGGGACCTCCTACTGCAAATTGTTGAGCTGTGCCCGCCACACCTCACACACAGAACCAACAGAGGGGAACCCATCCCAGTGGATTCCAAGGTATGTGTAGGCCTAAGAATCTAGCCACAGGTACCTTCCAAAGGCCAACTGGGGATATCATGAGGATCTCACAGGCAGCAGCATCCAGGGTACTCCACCATTTCCTGGATGGCATGTCAGCACATGCTGGTGAGCACGTATATTTCCACAACACTCATGAGGCGTTGACCAGCAATATATATCTCTTCCACCAAATAGCAGAATACCCTGAGGTAGTGAGTGCTATAGACTGCACGCACATACACATCAAAGTACCACCCGGTGAGCGGGATAGGGTCTACAACGACCGCAAGGGCTTCCCCTCCATCAACTGCCAGGTCATGTGCAATGCCCAGGGAATTATAATGAATGTGTGTGCTGGCTGCCCTGGAAAGTATCATGACTCCCACATCTGGCATATGACACAGTTGAACCAGAGATTTGCCAATGGGGACATCCCTTATGGCCATCTAGTGGTGGATGCTGGTTACGCACTGGAGCTGTGGCTGATGACACCCATCAGAAATGCACACACACCCGAACAAGAACTCCATAATGAGGCACACGCATAGACCAGAATCATAATAGAGTGTGTGTTTCGGATGCTCAAGTCATGGTTCTAGTGCCTGGACATATCCAGTGGAGCCTTGCATTATTCACCAGCTACATGTACCCAAATTTTCATCGTATGTGCCATGCTACACAATATGATCCTACAGAAACAGCTGCAGCAGGAACAGCATGGGGCAGGGCCACACAGCCCTCCACCATTGCCAGAGCCTGCACAGGCACAAAGTGACTTGGAGGAGGAACAACCTGAGCCTGCCCAAGTAAGAAGAAGGAGGTATGCCCAGTATGCCCAGGCCTTGGCAAAGAGGCAATGCATAGCACATACACACTGACCCGGTAGGAACCCAGGGAATGACACCTTTCCCTGACTCACACATACAGTAAAAGGGATGCCAAACATGACACTGCCTGTGCTTAACCATGTACAGGGAGTGTACTATGTGCCTCCAACATAGTCAGCCCTCCAGCACCATTGTCAATACTGGCACAGCCACAAGATCACTCTCCCTATCAATTGCTGAATGGAGTAGTATGTGTTGTTACTTGTATCTATGGTATGGATGTGAGCATGCAAGGGAATCGGGTGGCTGAATGGGATGCCAGCAGATAGTAGACACCTATAGTGGCAGCATGAGATCTGTAACAAATACTGGTGTCACCATAGTAGCCAGTACTAGAGAAGGTGACAAAATCCACTGCAGGAAATGTGGTGGGCCAAATGTGTGTTCATAGGACACACACATATGCCAGTCAGGGAGTCTCACATACCCAGCAACAGTCTCAGCCAGCAGGACAGGCATAGATGAACAAAAGCAAGGCTGTGCTAAGGCCTCTGATTGATGGCTATGGAGAACAGCCCCCCTCCAGACCTACACAGACAGACTACACAGGTCAGGCAGTGGGATGTTAGTTCTGAAGGGTAAGAAGTCTGAAACTGAAATTAAGGTCAGTAAAACCTAAGAACTATAGTACACTGATATACCTCTAGTCTGCATTATAGGTCAGAATACAGAATGAAGTGGAGTACCTGAAATACCAGTACAGTCATAGCAAGTGTGAACAGTTGTCAGGTGTGCCCCCCTGCAATCCTATGTAGAAATGTAGTAACATGTATGTGTAGGTATAATAACAGTGGAGCACAGATTACCTGAGCTGGCCAAAGTAGCAGGATAGATTGTAGCACGTGTACAATATGCAGGACTGTGTGTGTTAGGTTGGTGTGTGTTGTATATTGTGTGAGAATGGTCAGCATGTAGGCATGGTGAGGTTTGTCTTGGTGGCCACTGGCCAGTACTGCTGATGACAGGGTCAAGTTCTCACAACTGCAGTGCCAAACACAATGCGTCCCAGCAAGACACAGTACAGCAGTAAGCCATACTAATTATTTGGATGTAATATCTGTCACCATCTGAAAGATGGACATGACATGAATGTGGGCCCAGACATACAAACAGTACACAGGTGGAAGTACTCTAGACAGACAGTGTATAAAATGTTATTGTCAAATGGACACACCTTTGGAACTGTACATACAGGTTAGCAGCACATTAGTTGGGTTTGTAGTATGAAATACTGATGTCATCTGGCCAAAAACTGGCAGGCCACAAAGGTCAAGGGTATAAAGTATTGTGGAACTGCTGATGTCCCTGCACAAGCCAGCATAAGTGGAATGCCCCACGTATATCTGTGTCAGCTGCAAGTAGCGTCCATAGCACACATGCACACAGCTCACCTCACCATCACCCACAGGTACCTCACAAGTCTTATCCCTGCTGTTGGGAATGAATACAATATGACTGCCACCTCCATATGGAAATAGCCACAGAATACAGCATGCTGAATAGGTGTCCCATGCAGGTGTGTCCCTAGCTGTAAGCAGCACCCTGCCAGCATCCACACCACTGGATCAATAATGACAGAAACTATTGACATTAACACCTTGCACACCTACCCTGTCACCCCAGCGGAATATAGTGGCTTGCAGTCTCGGACTGTTGGAGTGACACAGTGCAATGGCCTGCATCACTACCAAATGCCCTACAGTCCTCTGCCAAAGGCCTGTGTCTCACCCGTACTGCCAATGTATGTTATGTCATGGACTCCCAAATACCAACATAACACAGTCCACAGAACCCAAATGCAAGGCCATATCGACAAATCCCAGTAACATGTCCACCATGTCCTACTGCATGAACTGTGGATCAACACCAAAATACTGCTGGGATGAAGTAATAAGTATAGGGAACTTATCAGATAATGTTTGCATAATATAAAAAAACGCCAAGCAAGTGTTGAAACACACCAGACTACAAAGCCAGAAAAAAGAAATGCCACCAAAAAGAAATGCCACCAATCTTATATTAAATAGTTTATTCACACTGAATAACACTCTGGTGCCTTGGCACAGCCTTCCTGGAGTTACAAAATATGCCACACCATGCATCTATATATATATATATATATATATATATATATATATATATATATATATATATATATATGAGATAATTTATTACATTTTAAAATATATAAAGTTTCTTTGTACAATTTTTCTTTTTCATTAACACTTCATCTGTTTCTGAAATATGTTCCAAAATACAATTCTTAACAGTAAAAAGTCACTGCTATGACCAGTAAAAAAATGTAAAGCTATAGGGCTCATAGCATTATTATTTTTTTGTCTCTAATATGTTCTTCCAACCATAGCTTGAATATTCTTTTAGTCTCCCCTTATATAACATAACCATTGTTCAAACTTAGAACCACCCAGCTACCCAGATAATTCATCACAAGCAGCTGCAATTTCAGCCTTTACTTTAAGCTGTTTTAAGGTGTCATGTTCTATCAGTATAAGCAGCCATTCCCTTACACACTTGGTGGTATTTTATATAGTGAGAGATGGCCAGTGGATCGCTACAACAATTGCCACATATTTTTTCAAGATGACGCATCTGGTTCTGCTACTTTTTGTCCAGTTGGTGAAACTCAGATGGAGCCGAGTACCTCTATATCCAATGCTGCTCTTGTTAAAACTTGGGAGCATCTGTTAGAAGAAGGAAGGGGTAAAAGATCTACAAACCCTTTTAATTAAGTGGGTAAGGCTAATACAGTACATTTGTCAACAGCTGACCGTACTAACTTAGCATCACTTGAAAGGCTGCTGTTTGGAGAAAATGCCTTACATTATAACATTGTAGGCTTGCAGAGATATTTGGATATAGACATTATCCCTGGGGGGGGGAGTTACGTTTTGTAAAGAATCCTTTTGCTGCCTTTGATACCTCTGATGTAACTGAACTAGAGTTTGAGAAAAGATGGATTGTCTGCCTCCCATAGGTGTGTAAGGGAATGGCTGCTTATACTGATAGAATGTGACACCTTTATACTGATAGAACGTGACACCTTAAAACAGCTTAAAGTAAAGGCTGAAATTGCAGCTGCTTGTGCTGAATTATCTGGGTAGCTGGGTGGTTCTAAGTTTGAACAATGGTTATGTTCTTTAAATATCAAGTTAGAGGAAAACTCTAGTGAAATTATACAACGTAAAATGAATAAGTTACAAAGAGACATTAGAGACTATGACTCTGGTTTGGCTTTTAAGTAGGTAACCAATCAGAATGGTACCAGAGGCTTTAAAAATGCTTCTGGGAGATCTAAGAAACATCAAAATGTCTCCTTTGCCTCTACAAATGGAATTAATACTTCTGCAGGCTGTGATAATGAAAATACAGACTATCCACCTTTACCTGCTCCACAACAACCTAATTACATCAATAATAGGTTTCGGGGCCAAGGGAAACAACAGGGAAGACAGCAGAATGGCTACAAACAACAAAACAGCTTTAAACGACAGTATGAAGGTAACTGAGACTTTCAACAGTTCAAACAACAAAATAAAAGGACTAAATATTGATTTTAAACATGTTTGCAGAGTAGTTAGCAGTATAAAAAGATGTGATTTGAATAATTGTATTGTGAATTTATTTGGGGTTGATTTAAGTGAAACTGAAATATCTATTTTGAAGTATGATTTAAAGTTTATACCAACAGCTCTACCTAGAGCACATTTTATTAAAGCCGAAGTCTTTATAAGTTATTAAGAAAGCTGCACTTGGTTAATTACTTTGAATGTAATGGTGAAAATATGTCAGTTAATGAAGACAGTGTATCTGCAAGTGAAGATGAGTTGCTGGATTTAATCTCTTGCGGTTCTTTATTTGAAACAGATGAAAATGTTAATGCATATTGCACTTTAAATACTGAAATGGTTACTTATACTAGTACTTTTATACCTGCATTTAACAACCAGGTGATTTTGCAATTTTCTAAGATGCTTAATTTTGCATCAGAGAAAGTTTTGAAAGATTTTTTTCTTCTGAGAAGAAATACATTTTGTATAATATGCGTAAGAATGAATGCGTGTCTATTAAATTTATGTAAAAGATCATACATAATTATAAAACCCTTAGATAAAGATAGAAATTGTTGTTATGCACTGGAAACAATACTTGAAAATGTGTATGGACCATTTATCTGATGGCCAAGTATATAGGGCAGTAAATATTGATGTTTTCTATCAAGCTGTAATGAATTTTAAAGAACTAGTAGCTAAAGGTCTAAGATTGGTCTGTTTTACAAGAAAAGATGCTCTAAATACATTTAATGTAGAAGGAAGCTCAATGGCTAAGTTCTATTGTCTGCCAAAGACACATAAAAATTTGAGTCCCCCCCCCCCCAGGTAGACCCATAGTAGCAGCACAGAATTATTTTCTCCTAATATGAGCTTTTGTTTTACATTCTTATCTTTTGAACTATGTAGTTAAGTTAAATTCTTATATTAAAGACATTTTCCATTTTCTGGATAAAATAAAAAATGTTAAATGTGATGGACTATTACTGGATAGTTATAGATGTAAAAAGTCTTTATACAAGTATTACCCATGAGTTAGGTATGGAAGCTGTTAGAGTTTTTCTAGGTGATAGCCCTGCTAGTAATTATGTGATGGAATTATTATATTTTGTTTGATGAATATTTTTTTTGAGTTTAACAAGCTCAATTATCATCAAGTACATGGTATTGCCATGGGTGCATCTTTTGCACCCATGTATGCTAAACTCTTTATGGGCCTTTTTGAAGTTGAGTTTTTGTATAGATTGAAATTTTTTAATAGTTATGTTATTTTATATTGTGTGTATGTGTGTATGTATATATATATATATATATATATATATATATATATATATATATCGATTATTTGATTTTTTATGTAAGGGGGTGCTGAAATAGCCCCCCAGTTTATAAATGATTTAGATGCAAGTCGTTTTTAGATAAAATTTGATGGCTTACAGATAGGACTATCCAGATGACACTTTGACTTTTAGGAATAGTAATATAGTAATTAATATACACAGAAAGGGAAGTAGAGATTATAGTATTTTGGATAGTAGTAGTTGCCATCCACCAAATACTTTGAAGGCACTACCTTATAATGAATTATTGAGAGTTAGCAGGATATGTAACGATGAAATGGGTCTAGAAGAGGAAATAATAAAAACATGTATTAACTTCAAGCAATGGTGGTATGATGAAAATGTTATATTAGATGCCCTTCATAAAATAATAGATACCAGCTTACTTCATAATAGGCCTTTAGTAAATAAGATAAGTAACAGAGAATTTAATACAGTGCATTAGTGTAGAAAAGTTTATTTTGTTACTGGATATAATATTCTAAGTGAGAAAATTATTGATGTCATTAGATGTTATTGGCCCTATTTAATTAATATCGAAGGGGTAATAAATCTGTGTAGAACTGTAAATATTTATTTTAAGAGAAGCAGAAATATTAAAGGCATGGTGGTACACAATGGATTTGTTTCACTTGGTGAAAAATTAAATCTACAGGTTGGTGAATGTGGCACCTTCCCTCGTGGAAGGTTCTGTTTACCCCAACATTACCAAATGTTTTGAAAAAATAAATGGTGTCAAATTCTGTTCCACTTCTGCTTTTTCATGTATAACCACATCAGTGGTATATGCTCTGTCCTGCCCCTGTAATTTGTATTATATAGGGGAGACTAAAAGAATATTCAAGTTACGGTTGCAAGAACATATTAGAGACATAAAAAACAATAATGATATGAGCCCTATATCTTTGCATTTTTTTTTGCTGGTCATAGTAGTAACTTTTCACATATTTCAGAAACAGATGAAGTGTTAATGAAAAGAAATTATTGCACAAAGAAACTTTATATATTTTAAAATTTAATACACTATCTCCAGCAGGTCTAAATAGCGAATGTAACTGGAGAGTGATTCTTTAAAATGTATATATGATTATTTTAATTGATGGTTGACTAATCAGATGATTGTTTAATTAATTGTGTTTGTGAATATATATGTGTGTGTGTGTGTGTGTGTGTGTGTGTATATATATATATATATATATGTATGTATGTATGTATATATATATATATATATATATATATATATATATAGGGATGCATGGTATGGCATATTTTGTAACTCCAGGAAGGCTGTGCTGAGACGCCAGAGTGTTATTCAGTGTTTGCATAATGTTTGGAAGAGGACAGAATAATGGGGGGGGGGTAGGAGCATGGACGCCATGGAGTGTGTGAAGTCTGAAACTCAGCTGTGTGCACATACTATCCCTGCCTGCAAACACAGGAATGGGTGACTAAAAACCTGCTTGCAAACCACAATGTGAAGGGATAATGACCAGAAATATGACCCCTGCTTCTGGGTAACCAGTGTGAATCTGTACACTGTGAGGTATGGCCACAGCAGGATATGGCCATACTGTCACGTTGATGGATGTACAAGCATGGGATCCTCAACCACCACTGTACCAAGCTGCTGAATCATTTACACACACCCATCAGCAAGTGTCTGCAGCTTTCCCTCCAGAATGGCATGATTGTGCAAGAATATGTAGGCTGCAAACCACAATACTGGACACAGTTTCATTCACCCTGTATTCCCCAGAAAATTACTGCAAGCAAATATGTATACCTGATAGTAGTTGATGACATAAAACACTACAGTGTGAAACAGTACATATGTCTGAATATCTCTGCTAACACCAAAACCATGTAGCAGAAGCAGCACAGACACCATTACCTATAGGAACCGACTATCATTTGCCCGTTTTGACCCCATATTGTCAACCGATCTACAGATATCTTGCAGAAACAGATTGCTAGCTGTATGTGTAGAACACAAAAGCCTGCACTGGATTACAGCCTACCTGGAATAGATTCACACATTCAATAGGGAAGGTCATACTGGGCATGCTCCCACACTTAGAGAAATGAAGCTCATGAAGTTCATGTCTAGCAACAGCAGTGGACTATACATATCTGACAGTCACAGATGTTTGTGCACACACTCCACATTGCACACCAGTCATGCTTTGCACACACATTGGAAAGGAATACACACATATATCCAAGGACAACACACTACAATAGGCCAAACTTACACATACATACATGTGTGGAAGAGAGTGATAGACTGTGACAAAGAGCCTCCCATCATGAGGCCTGTCCCATCCAGTACATATCCAATTGGCTAAAACCACATGATGTGCAAATGTCAATCACTGTAAACATTTGCCTCTGGTATCCCTCAGCACTATAGTGTATGTGGTGTTTGTGATAACTGTGTAACATGACTGTACAAGGCATTATTCATCTAGCAGTTGTATACACATACCTGTGAAATATAAACCTGTGTGTGCCTGAGTGTTGTGTGTCTGCTTCCAGATGAATGGTTTATGGCCATTGCACACACACTGCACTCCCCATTGCCCTACTTTGGCAATCCTGCTGATATCCTTCACTTTGAAATACACCTTTGGTAAAGCGTTAGACCTATAAGCTCCATGGCACATGCTATAACTATGTAATGCTATAGTGTAATGTACTAGTTAGGTAGGAGTTCTAATCCCAGACATGGCAAGTTTGTGTGTGGTTGGTTTTGTGTGTGTAGGGCTCAATGCTTTTGTGGCCATTCACAGTCACTGCACTCCCCATTGCCCTACTTTGGCAAGCCTACTGTCATTCACCTTGAAATACACCTTTGGGGAAGAAGTAGCCCAGTAAGCTCCATGGTGTGTCCTACAACTGCATAATGCTGTAGTGTGATGTATTAGGTAGGACTTCTAGTCTCAGTGGCAACTGTAAAACTGTGTGTGTGTTTTTCTGTGTAGTGATCAGTGCTTTTGAGGCCATTCACACTCACTGCAATTTCCATTGCCCTACTTTGGCAGGGCTGCTGATGTCATTCACTTTGAAATACACCTTTGGGAAAAAAGTAGCCCAGTAAGCTCTGTAGCACGTCCTATAACTGCATAATACTGTAGTGTGATGTACTAGTTAGGTAAGAGTTCTAATCCCAGAAATGGTGATTGTAAAATTTTGTGTGTGTTTGTCTGTGTAGGGATTTGTGCTTTTGAGGCCATTCACAATCACTACAATTTCCATTGCCCTACTTTGGCAGGACTGCTGATGTCATTCACTTTGAAATACTCCTTTGGGGAAGGAGTAGCCCAGAAGCTCCATGGCTTGTCCTATGACTGTGTAATGTTGTAGTGTGATGTACTAGTTAGGTAGGAGTTTGAATCCCAGATATGGCAACTGTAAAACTGTGTGTGTTCATCTGTGTAGGGATCAATGCTTTTGAGGCCATTCACAGTCACACAATTTCCATTGCCCTACTTTGGCAGGGCTGCTGATGTCATTCACTTTGAAATACACCTTTGGGGAAAGGAGCAGCCCAGTAGGCTCCGTGGTGCATGCTATAACTGCATAATGCTGTAGTGTAATGTACTAGGTAGATAGGAGTTATAATCCAGACATGGCAACTGTGAAACGGTGTGTGTGTAGGGATTCATGCTTTTGTGGCAATCCACAGTCACTAGGCACTCCTAAAAATGGAGAACATTGATATTTGTGCAGTAACAGAGACCTGATCCAAGGCTCCAGGGAGCACCCCTGCAATACCAGGTACAGCTCTTACCACACCTGTCGGCCACCAAACCAGCATGAAAACACTAAAGGTGGAGGAGTGTCCATATTCACCAAGGATATTCACACCACCAGGCTACTTGCCCAACACAATGCGTCTGAAATACTCCTGGTGCAACTAAGACTACAATCCAAATTGTATAGCTTGCTACAGATCCCCCACCATGCCCCAAGATTCCCACTACACCTTTCTAAACATACTGGAAAATATTATGATACAACCAAACACCCTAATACTGGGTGACTTCAACTACCCTGCCATTAACTGGGAAAACTACTTGTGCACTAACGTGTGCCCAACTGTTCTTGGAAGTCATAACTCCCAATGCTCTGGATCACGTAACCCATAATCCCACCAGGGACTTCAATGTCCTAGACCTGGTCATTACCAATATGGGAAATCAATGCTTCACATCTATGGTCACCCCATCGGTGGTCAGGTCTGCCCATAAGCTAGTCACCCTTAACATCCACATTCCCTCCTCCACACTCCAGTAAGGAAACCTCCATAACACACATATCCAAAGCCAACTTCATGCTACACATGTCAGAAGTGACTAACGTCATGACACCCATGCAGACAGGAACTGAAAGGAGGACTGCTGAATCCTACACTAAGGTACTGTACAAGCACATCCACTTGTGCATGAATCGTGCCATCCCAAATAGAACCAAGACACTCCTCACCAAGGAAAGAAAGCCAATGTGGTGGTTCCCCTGCCATAAACAAACTGTACAACAAAAGGAAGAAATTGTTGCAGAAAAGAGGGAATTTCCAGGATGCAAAATACTCCCTTACCAGCCTCAGTAAGAAGCTGACATCCCTCATAAAATCCTCCAAAGCTAGTTATGAACATAATATAGCCAAAGATGCCAAAGAAACTGCAAGCCATTCCATAGCTATGTCAGGAATCTAAATGGCAATACTCAGATCTGCTCTGAGCTACAACAGGATGGCATTAAATATACTGATCCCAAGGATATTGCCAAAATCCTGGCAGATCAATTCAGTGCCAACTGCACCCACCCCCCCCCAAATGACCCATCTCAATACTGAAAGATTGCCAGAGTCCGGTAATAATGGCCACACAGGTAAAAAAACACACTCTCCAGAGCTAAGAAAACAGCATCCATTGGACCAGACAACATCCCAGACTGTGTACTACATGAACTACAAAATGAACGGGCACCTCACCTATGTGCCATGTCTAATCATAGCCACACCCCAGGCTTCATGTCTGCTGAGTGGTGCACAGCTACGGTTATCCTAGTCCACAAGGCTGCAAACAATGGACCCCACCCAGGTTGGGTTTATGAAGGGCGGCAACCTGCAAACAATGGACCCCACCCAGGTTGGGTTTGTGAAGTGCTGATCATGTCTACTGAACCTGATGCATCTTTGTATCAGTCTCCAGAGCTGTAGCCTATCTCCACCTCGCCAAGGCCTTCGACACCATCCCCCAATCTGGAATCCTAGATAAATGTACTAAGCTGGACATTAATCCCTACATCACCTGATGGGTTGCCAACTGCCGTACTGACAGAACCCACACTGTAAATGTAGGTGACTCCAAATCCAGCCCCAGACAAGTGACATTTGGAGTACCTCAGGTTCAGTCCTGGGACCGCTCTTGTTTGACATCTACTGCTCTGAAGTACAGGCCAACACTAAGGGACTCTGGGTAACAAAGGTTGCAGATGACTGCAAACTGGGAGCCAATACTGAATCCCCACATGATGTGGATATTCTACAGAAGGGCCTTACAGAAAGAGATGCTTGGTGCCTGAGCCATGGCCTCAAGCTCAATGTCAAGAAATGTGTAGTTATCCCCTTTGGGAAGGGACATGTACCCATGAAGTACCACATAGGTGGCAGTACACTAAACACCTAAAGTGTGATAAGAGACTTAGGGACACAGGTGGACAGTGGTCTCCTTTTTGATAACCACATCGCCACAACAGTCAGGAAATCTACCTGTGTGGCACACCTCATCACTAAGGGCTTTTCATCCAGAAAAAAGGAGGCCATTGTCCCACTGTAGTCATCTCTCAGTAGACCCAGTACAGAATGCAATGCCCCATCTGGTATGTACCTCACAAGACATCTGCAAAACTAGAAAAAATGCAGACATACCTCACTAAAAGAATCACATGCCTAAACCAGATGCCCTATGCTGACAGTCTGAAAGTCATCCAGCTATACTCTGTCACATACAGTGTACTCAGAGGTGATCTCTGCTTAACATACAATGCCATGTCAAACCCAGAGCTGTTTGTGGATGCATAAACTGTGTGGGTTTATGTATTCCAATATTTACGTGATATACCCATTTACATGGCTGTTAATATCCATATGGTCATGCTTGGTCCTCATGTCTTGCACTAAGGGGTTCTATGTATACCTCTGGACTGACCAGAGTGTGTCAGACTGTCCACATTTATTGGCCATATCTCTGCTGTATTCCACAGGACCATTACTGTGATATCTGTAGTACTCTACCATGATGACATTAGGATGTCTGTTAGTAACTGATGGCATACATGTCAATAGCAGATGTGACCTCCCACACACAACATTTCTGTTAAGACAACCCCTGTTACAGTAGCAACAGTCTACATTTGTACCTGCAATAGTTACATGACATCCCCTTGCAATAAGAGGTTGAGACTATTGGTGCTAAGGTATGACAACACTCCATGTTCTGGACATATGTTAAACATATATATGTATATATATATATATATATATCTACATACATATATATATATATATATATACATACACACACATATACACATCTATATATGTTTACACACACACACACACACACACACACACACACACACACACACACACACACACACATATATATATATATGTGCACATATAGTTATAGATATCTACATATATATATATATATATATATATATATATATATATATATATATATATAAACACACACAGAGATCTATATATGGCCATATATATAATGCAATATACAGATGTATATAAATACATATATATGAATATATATGTGTATGCACATGTACACATATATCTACATATGTGTGTGTGTGTGTGTGTATACATATATATATATTATTATCCTTATGTGTAAACATTATTGTTGCGTATACCTTCCCAGATGTATCACACCGTATTTATCTGATATGTGTATATTTAGATATAACAACATATGTGATGCAACAGTAATATCACTAACAAGTACTACACAATTGTAGAAGTCACATCAATTGCTCAATATTATTCAGTATGTGTACTGACAGATATATTGGAAAAACAACAACAGTCTTCACAGCTGTCATGGTGTAGTGGTTAACTGCTGTGACTATAGTGTACAGGGTCCTGGGTTCAAGACCTGCAAGGGCTGTCCTTTTGTTGCTGGGCAGAACAAGGGCTGTTAGATACAGATTGGTTAAGGCAGTTTTGATCAGCTTTAAGTGCATTTGCGTGGGATTGTGCGAAGCTAGGTAGTGCTAACGTATGGTTAAATGTACAGGAGCTAACAAGGGCTGTTGGATACAGATTGGTTAAGGCAGTTTTGAGCAGCTTTAAGTGCATTTGCATGGGATTGTGCGAAGCTAGGTAGTGCTAACGTATGGTTAAATGTACGGGAGCTTACACCATGTAGGCTTTGATTACCAGTGTGCAGATGTGCTTAGCTGTAATATTGCAGCAATGCTGACACCTGCTAAGCAAGGCTCAGCCCTGGTAACCAGTGCTCACATTCCAGTCTGATAACATAGCAGGGTAATGACATATGTAATAAGTGTATGTAATGCCATGTACATAACCTGTGTCTATGTGCTGTCATTACAGTAGCAGGGGGAATGAGTCTACTGTCTGTATATATGTATAGGTATATATGGCTTGTACAACACTCTTATCCATGTGAAAGTGTTACATACATGGGTAGTATCCCAGGTTATATGCAGTTACACTGGCATGAAGTGTATCATTATGTTACTACTGTTGACAGTGCTTTCCCAAGTAAGAGTAGATTGCAAATTGTAGTACTGGAAACAAACACCCCTGCATGCAAAGATGGACTCTTGAGTCCTTAATTTCATGTTCCTGGTGTGTGAGCTGTGTCTCATTAAATATTTCCTACTGGATAATGATTTGACATGTGGAAAATAACTGTATACTACTGTGTATATAGCACATGTCAGTGAGGGCTGCTGTCATGTAGTAATGGCATACCTATTGGTGTCCGACGTCTGTCTGTCAACACATTTGTCCTAATGCATAGCTGATGTCTGTCTGTCCTCTGTACAGATGTGCAGATATCAAGTATACATATTGGATGCTTACAGGCAATCTATGCTTGACTGGCACTGACATGTCTGCCAGCTGTGTTATAAATGCCACAGATAGGAATCCACACCCTGTACACATCACATGCCATGGATACCTCAACTACACTACCACAGTCAACAGAACATGCTTGGGTATAGGTCTCCAAGACAGACACTGACCATGTTATGTAATACATGTTGCATACATGTCAACTGGAGCACCTCACTGGCCGTCTGCAAGAGGCACCCAGATGATTGGCTGATGCATGTCACTCTCACCCTGAGGATCACCCCAGTGGTATCTGTTGATAGATAGCCAGCTGGCACATGGCAGGTGGCATGATACCACTGTACACACATCCCCTACACTTCAAATCTCTCCATGGACAATAGCCTGGTACACACCTATGAACACCTGCACTGATGTACCCCAGTACTGACAAATGTGTATGTGTGCATTGTTGAGAATATCATTGTCTGTTTGTTTGTAGACCTGTAGTTGGGAATACCCTGAGGCCCACACCCACTGCACCCCCCATTGCCATAGTAGATGTGGCTGCTGCTGTACCGGACATTACATGTACCTTGTTACGCTCTTCTCCCTAAGGGCTACTTGGGCCTTGCAGTACCAGCACAACACTGTTGTACAAATGGGTTGATAGGCATGAGATACCCACTGAGTTCTGGCAAGTGTGTGTATGTGTGTATATACATAGGGTACTGCATTCTGAGGCCACATTTTCCTATTACAATACGCATTGCCATGCAGTATTATGGATAGTGATGTTGCTGACCATAGGAGAGGCATGACAGTGCATTACCCTACTATTCCTGTGGCATGTGCATTAGCTGCATATATCCCTGTAGTAGCACTCTTGGGATGGACAAGGGGTTGTATTGCAGTCCTGGTCAATGTGTGATGGTGGGTATATCAGAGTTTTATCATGGGTTTCAGTGCGTACAATATCCACAGTGGGGTGTGGGTGCTGGTTATGCTGTCATTACACCATGGTACCCCCGGTACATGTTCCATGTACCACTGTATGAGGACCACTGTCACCATCAAACATACAGGTAACCGATAACACTACCCAGCCCAGTTATGCATGTACCGTGTGCAACCTACCTGAAACACAATGGACACACTGACAAGGTAGTTAGCACTGATAGGCCCAGGTCTCTCAGATGTGTGTATGACTGTTATGCATTTGTCAATGTGTATATGACGGTATGTCACACTATGTATTGTCCATAAACAACCATTACATCCCCCATTACCATACATGTTCTTCATGTAATCTGGAACACACCTCATCCTAAAAGCTGTTTGGTGTGTGCAATTAAAGCCACAAACATTAGTAGCACTACATACCTAGGTAGGGGTCTATTCCCAGTGTTGCCAAGTAAGAGTGTGTGTGTATTTGGAGGAATCTACTTCAGTTTGCAGAATATACATGTCCCAGGAGGCAATCTGTCCAAGAACTGCCTGGCATATGCTAACATTTCACAGGTATCATTCTGTGAACATACATTCCATCACAACTAGTGTTAGATGTGTAAATGGCCTCTTCCCAATGTATAGGTTTGCAGCAATACTAGGGTTGGTATATATAGCTGGGTGTGGCTGTTGTGGACATAGCCAACATCATTGCAGTTACTGTTCAGCCAACATCATTGCAGTTACTGTTCAGTGTATCCCCCCGCTTAGCTGACTGTAATACTGTACAGTTCATGTTAACAGGTTAGGTAGTTGTCTATCACACTATCTGCAGTTCTACAGCACCTCTCACCCTCCAAAGGGTAGGGGTGTACCACCCACACCAGCACACATATGTTTACCAAGTTGAGGATTGCATTACATTGGGGAAGGGGACATATACCCTGCCAGTACCATCATCAATGACATTAAACTAGTGGACTGTTTATTCCCCAATGCCTATTCCGGCTTGGTGGAATTACATAGGCTAAAATGGGTTCCTTGCACAGGTACATACATCCATGTGTACAGTATTCTCTGCATAGTGCATCAACACCAAAACCTCGGTATGTGTTAGACATAAACATGTGGTGTGTACCACCCAGTACAACTACCATTGTCCACTGTAGAATGTCTGTTAGCAGAAGCCACCATGCACTCACCTGTATACACCATTCCCAGACCTATCACCCATGTGGCACAGGCAGTAACTGTTATACAGACCTGTGACAATGTGTTCACCTGTACCCAGGATATGGTGCAGCCAAGGTGTCACCACAGTGCCATTCCCCTTATGAGATATGACAGCAGACCATCCTCCTATTGACACATGGACACCTACAACACAAATGGATAACATTATGGAGACCACAATCACTCAGTGTTAATAACAGCTGTAATGCATCATTGCTGGACAGCTACACTTCCTGACATGTAAGCATTAAACTTTACTGCTGACAACATGTTACACAGCAGTACATTTGTACACCATAGTACAGTCACCGTGTGCATCAGAATCATATTAGCCTGTCCCCGCATCGATGTTATGGATAACAGGGATGTGGCAGAGGTATCATCATGTGCACAGGCTGTGTTGGTTTGCCAGAGACCTAGGCTGAGCCATACATTTGACACCATGTGTGTGAGTGAGGGGGTTTTAATTATTGATATGGCCATGGTGATGTGGTATGTAGGTATGGGGTTGCTCTTGCTGTGTTTGTATTGTGTGTGAGTGTGCATGCAAACAGTTCTGCCATGTGGCTGCCCTATACATGTGTTTGTTGGACAGCTGCAGACCATACCTGGCAGGGTGTACAGATTACCACCTCAGGCCATGGACACGAGACCTGTGCCTGCCAGGGGTTCCATGGACACATTCAGGTACAAGCCACAATATGGTATTCTCCCCTGATGATGACATATGTGTGCTGGAACCAGGTCCCTCCTGGGACTGGCTAGGGCCACATGCACATGGCCTGCTGTGGTGTGGACAGCACCCCCCTGCAGTGCTGGGACAGGTACTGCCCCTATGGGAGCGGCTTGGTGTCCTTGCACTTCCACATTGACCACCAGCCGTTGGTGTTGCTGGCCTACTTCCACATGGCTGTTGCACCACTCCCACCACATGCTTTAGCATAGACAATCCACGGTTGATGAGTCCCACCATCTCACCCCACTGTCTATCCATGACCTCTGTATAATAATGGAGGGCACCTGCAAGATCACAGATGTCAGTAGCAGCCTCTGCAAGATCACAGATGTCAGTAGCAGCCCTCTGCAGCCTCAGACCCTGTCTGGTGTACCATTCCATATGTGCCTGCACCTCCATGACAGCCTGAAACATGGAGTTTTGGTACCAGATGTGGCACTTCTGCCAGGGGCACGATGACCAGCAGTCCTCCAATGAGCACCCCTGTACATTTGCCTATGTGGTACCCTGCTGGACATCTGGTTATGGCTGCTGTGTCCAGACACATGTGCCATAGATATCACACTGTCCTGTGTACTGCCACCAACCACCAACTGTCCCCCTGCTATGGCCACTGGTGATGGGGTATCTATAGGCACTGTGACTGTGTGCAGGGATGGGGTGGATAACAGCTGGATGTCAAACGATGACACAGTTTTGGCCTCTGACAACCCCGTCTGTGCCTCCACACACCTATCATCATTTTCGGTGTTGTATGGACACCAACATCAGATTGCCTGCAGGAGGGACCCTGACCCACCTTGCCACCTGTGAGGGGAAAACAAGAAACACAGTTTAAGACTTGTACATCATTGCTTAACAGTATACGCACACACACACACACCCTGACATTCCACCATAATACTTACTTGTCCCTGAGTTTACAGACTGTCCCTAGTTTATTCTCTTAAGTTCCCCATCCTGCATCAGTCTTGGAAACTTACAGTCATTAATACCAATCATTAACATATCATTCTTTTAATTGCCTAGAAAAGTGATCACAAAACATGACCTGTTGTACTCCATTACCTCTTTGACTTGATTGGAGTCGGTTTTTCAAAGACTCCCTGCTGTCATCCAGTGTTCATCTTGAGTTTTTGCAGACATCTTGAGCATGGCCCCTATATGTTACGGGCTACTACAGTCACTCAATAATATCATGCACTGGAATGTCATACGTAACTATTGTTCAGTAGATGCAAGATCTGTTGCTCTATTAACTTATTATGTGGACTACAGTAATATTTGGAAACACTCTCTGGTGTTGTCTAGTAATTCCCCACTGCATCTGTAGTGTTGCATATGTGGGTATTCTTTCACCTATCTGCTTATTGCAATTATAACAGTATCCCTGGTGTCTAGTTTTCCTCCCAATGCATGTTCCATGCTACATACTATACTATCAGTTGTCCTGAGATTACATGTCAGACAAGTATTCCTGGTGTCTCATGTGTCTGTCCATGTACTGCACAATTTCAAAGGGAAGTCAAGAAGTATGAAGAACTCCACAATCACACATGTGCATACATGGACACACACACACACACACATCCTGTATACATCAACCCCCCCTCCACTCCACCAGATTGCACTTAGGCAAAATAACCCCCCCTACCCCCACACACATACTTACAGATGAAGTTGCACAAAGATATTACACACAGAACTCCCATTACCCATCTGTCAACATGCATGACATATGGCACTCAACAGCATGCAGTGCAGCTATAGTCAATACATGCTAGCAACATTATGCATGTGTGTGATGCATGGGTTGTGTTAGTAGCTGATGCCCCTTCCCCTGGAACACACTGCACCCATGTACACAGTATTGCTGTGCACTGTTCGGCACCCTGTCATGTACTGTGCACCATACCTCACAGGTGTACAAACCATTGCTGAATGTGTATTACTGTGTCAGCTATGTCTGCTCTGCTGCTCACAGCCCCAATGTGTTTGTTTGACACATACCTGGGATGATATGTGGACAGATGTCATTTGTGAATGTCTGATTTACAGATCTCGTCATCAACGGTACATGTATGGCCAATACGATACAATTACAAACCTTACCATGGCTATGGGGAGTGTACACACCCTTATTGATATGACGCCCTCATCCTTGATATGCCATGGGACCACATTGACTGCATATGTTAACATTACATGAACCTGATATGTGACATATGACCTGTACAATCAAATGCATTGTCAAACGTGTTAGTTGTGCAGATGCTGATTGAGATGCATACACTTTGTGGGTGCATATGTGTGCACTCCCTTATCATGATGGTTTGTTGCACTTACTGTTATGTGTACTACAGCAGTCACTACTCCTGGCAGGGGTATACTATCATGGGCCATCTGCATTTGCCAGTATTTGGTCAGTCTGCCCTACACATGTCCCCCAACTCTGCATGATTGCAAGGTCAACTCTTGTGCACATCCCTTGGAGGTCAAACACTACCGTCACTATTGCTGTGGAGTCAGGGTTATTTCTGCCACAGTTCTTAACCCTGACTGTGTGCAGATACAGCCATTCTTAGCATCCTTTGGATCCCTGCTTCAGTGCACTGTTGTGCCATGATGACACGCCCTCCCCACCCTCAGCCTTTTTGCAGATGCTTGACAACTATGGCCTACACATGTGTATAATTTTTCAGTGTCCCAAACACTGAACACCATGTGTACCAGCCTAGTCCCAACTAATGAATGGCAAACATACAGGTGTACCCTGGCACCGGCAAGATACAGATGGGGATGGTGGGCCTGAGGTGGGGTGAGGTGTTGGTTGTACAGCACATGTATCTTACTTGATACTGCCTGTAGGTTTCCAACGTGGTCTTGGTACACCAGTACACATTGGAACACATGCCTTTTGGACACCTTTTCTGTTATGCATATACTACCTTAAGAGAGGCCTGGCTGATGTTTCCTGTGGTACAACTGTCCCATCTGATTACCCTAACCCATGGGCCACACGTATGCAGAGTCCGTGCAATTGCTGACATGGGTACTGCACAGCTAGTACTTGCTAAACATTTCTGCAACTCCCTCAGTGTTGTGGCATGTTACTAGGCAGCCTGCATGACCAGTTTGCTACATGTGACATCATCTTGGATGGCCATTTGTTTATTTTCTACATTAATCCTGTACTATACATCTTCGCCACATACATGACTGTCTGCACTGTTTGTCATGGAATATGCAATGGCGAGGTATGGCTATATGTCCAACTCCTGGGTGCTACCTTTTGGGTATGGGGTCCACACCATGGCATGTAAGATGTGTGCATGCCTTGGCCGCCTCTGTTGCAGGTAAGTGGGCACATTTGATGGCAAAACATCTTGGACAGCAGACCATTTCTTGGTGTGCCATTGGGGATGTGTATTTGCTGGAACATCCATACTCATGAAGAATGCATGCTGTCAGTACCTCAACAGCTGCTTCCACTATATTTTTTCTGGAATGTATGCACACACATGCTTCCAGTGTTTGTGAAGTTATGTATTCCTCATATTTGCTGTCCTAACATAGGATTCCATATTACACACTCATTGCTCATGTTAGGACCACATTGCAGGTTGTAAGGGTTGTGGACTGCAGTATTATGATATGCCATAGTGTAGATCTGTAACAGTTGCCATTGTAATACTGGTATATACACTGTTGTAGCACTGTATAAGGGTGATGTTTCAGACATGCCCCTACTGTAGGCCATTTGTCCCACCATTATGTTCATCTCTGTGCACACATTTTGCAATGACAGGATGTTAGTTATATTGCAGGAGTCTGACATACCCTTCAAATACACCATTATGGTGACCACTGTGATGCAGTACAGTTAACATCAACAATATGTGAAGATGTACAGCATGCATTATAGGTAGGTGTGTTAAATATGTGCATGGAATATACCATGGCCATAACATGACCGGTGTATTGGCAAACCTGAACAAACCCCATACTCACCAGCTACAGGATGCTGCCCTGGATGTATACCAGAGGGACCTACATAAGTGTGTGAGAAATGTGATGTCAGTAGCCACAGCTGTGGCACTAGTACAGGGTGGGTGCAACATTACAGTACATCAACAGTACAAGCCCACAGTACTATAGATTATGCACATCTGTTTATTACTACAAAGCAGCAGCATACTATATATATTTCATCTCACATATGCATGATCTAACTGTACAGATGTGGATGGATATGGAACAGTGGTCTAATGATGTGCCCTGTGGCCTTACCTGCACACTCATCTGCCATTGTGTGGGTAGCACCCACCTCTACCATGTGCTCCGCCAGGTGTTGTGTGCGTGGGTGAGCAGGTGCCCCGAGGCTGGCAAGGAACTCCTCAATATGTGTCGGGGGGGCTGGATGGCATGACCTCCCCCATTGCAAGCTGGTCCCCCCTTAACTGCAGCAGCACGCCGATGGGCATGGTGAAGTAGATGGGTGCATCGATGTCAGACCTGCTGATAACTGTGGCTATGCAGGCTCACATCATTTACCCTGTGGACAAGATCGTTCCACAGGGTGGTCTGCTCTTGAAGATCATGGGCTGTTCAGCCAAGCAACATGTGGTAGTGCTGCACCAGGTGTGAGATGATGACATCATTCTCCTCCACTGTATAAATGGGCAAGCATTCCCTCGACATATTGCCTGAAAGACATAAAGATGGAAACAGGTCTGAGGACCTCATACTGCAAG
>NC_056743.1:58546137-58583637 GCF_019279795.1 Protopterus annectens | reverse complement strand
TCAGTCTTTGATGTGTTTTTTTATATTTTCTTTAAAACATATCTACGAACGTATTCAATTTCCATAAAACATTCTCATATTTATATGCTCCCGGATACACTATACTTCATGCAGGACTAGCTTAGATCTGCACAAAAGCGGATGTTTAGGAACAAGATGGCAGAGTGCCAAGCATATTAATGAAGGCGCGCTGCCTGAGCTCCTAAATGGACATGGAGCATGTACAAGTGCAGGGGGCATATCTGAGAGCAGAGCTCTCAGAATATACACACCCCTGCAATGAAGAACAGCAGTTTAGGAATAAGAATGAGCAACACTACTCATAGGTGTCCACATACCCCCAGCAACATCCCCCCCAACTTTATAAGAGCAATAGTCAAAATATAAACAATATGTTTAATGCAGCTTAAATGGCACAAGAGGATAAAAATCAAGATATATGCAAATGAAGCAATACTGCAAGAGTGTAGTGGGCAGAGCATTCACCTTATGAGCAGTCATTATCGGTTCGAATCTCAATCCAGTACATTCCGTTTTCCATATCAAATCACTTTACGAACAATATTTTTTGTTGCATAACCTTCTAAATAACATATATCTGTGAAATGGACTACTGCATTAAATGCAGATGTGAGGTGTCATTGTCATAATGTAAAATCCACAGGTAATGACAGGTGCCCCATACAGCATATGTACATATGAATCAGGGATACGAATTGAAGGTACAATATGTAATGAATGATAAATCCATAGATTTTCCAAATCAACCACCTCTCAAGAACCATTTGACATTACTGTCTAAATGAGTGCGGGGGTAAGTGGGAGTAACCACTATTAAGCAAGAGTAAGCATATTTAAGCAATAGTAAGTGGGTTTAAGCCTGTTTGCATGGGGGTAAGCAATGCGAACACAGGTTAAGCAATATTGAAGCTAACTCCCTGTAAGCATATTTAACCGGAGGTTAGCATTGTTTACCTTCGCTCAAACCAGCTTACAATTGCTTAAAAGTGCCTTAATCACTCTGTATGCAACAGCCGCTGTTCTGGCCAGAAACAAAATCAACAGCCTTTGCAGGTCTTGAACCCAGGACCTATACATTATAGTCACAGTAGTTAACCACTAAGCCATGACAGCAGTACAAAGATTGAGGTATCACCAAACAGATCCTCACTATAGGAAAATCAAACTGAACATGTGAAAGGAATCTATATACAGTTTTATGTTGTATAACCTACTACATAACATAAATATGTGAACTGGAGTACTGCATTAAGCCCAGATGTGAGGTGTCATTGTAATAAAGTATTGAAATCTCGAGGTGTCATTGTAATAAAGTGTTGAAATCCCCTAATAAACACAAGGACCCCATACAGTGTACATACACATGAATCATGGATACCAAACACATATATAACATGTAATGAATAATAAATCAATGCCAAATGCAAATAGTATCCAAATTAAATATTAAGCAATGCTAAGTATTGCACAGTCCAGCTTACTAGGTGTAAGCAATGTGTAGGCCAGCTAACTCTGTTTGCCCATTGGTATACCCCTTTAAGCAATGCAACCTTAGGTAAGCAGGTTTGCCCATAGCTTAGCATTTTCAAAACCATCCAATCATGGCAAAGTGCAGGAAATTGGCCCTATTAACCCCAAGAGGTGGGAATACATCTCATAACTGGTTGCAGCTTCCTCCTGTAGGCACTATGACTGGTATGGGAGAGGATGTGCACTTTCGGGGGAAGTGCTGAGGCATCCAGGAGTCCAGAGTCATGGCAGGACTCCTTGTGAAAGACCATGACCTGAGACTGCTACAGGGCCAGTACCTGGGTTCCCACTACAAAGTGGAAGCCTGGGACTGTCTCGCCCATGACCTCACCAGTGCCACTGGCATACCTCGAACTGGTGAGCAGGTCAGGCATCACTATGCCAACCTGAAGTAGAGAAAGGGGGATCTCTTGGATCAGTGGATCCAATAGTCTAGGAGGATGGGGGATGTCTCAGCCATGTGTAAGTATCAGTCCACTACCAGCTCATGTATATTATGGATAGGTATGGCTAAATATTCCTCTTATGTCTTTCACAGTGGCAGATGAGCAGGCTGTGAACCAGGAAGCCCATGCCTGTAGATGGCAG
Source organism: Protopterus annectens (assembly GCF_019279795.1). NCBI lineage: Eukaryota > Metazoa > Chordata > Ceratodontiformes > Protopteridae > Protopterus > Protopterus annectens. The sequence goes on along the minus strand of NC_056743.1, from coordinate 58,581,498 downwards.
CGTTTGCGACACAAGGCAAGTTAGTAATTCTCTTGCATGTACTGTCAGGAAATAAATCTAAAAGTAGTAGTAAGTTAATCACCTGTATAAAACCTGTATTGTTTAAGGCATGTACTGCATACACCAGAGAATATGGCAGGAAGAGTCTTGTATAGGTTGTATGTAAATAAAAGCATAATAGCCTGACAATAAAAGTCTAACTGCTGGACTGCATGCGTTTACTCTGGTATCATATGGTAATATAGAGTTGCAATCTCTTAATAGTACTGTTGTATTACTCACTGTTACCCACACTGTGCTACATAAATAAAATGTGTAAGAATGTCTGTATATGACTGTTGTAATCACAAGAGGTCATATAGTACAACTGAGAGAGACTTAGACAGAAAACAGAGAAATGACAGACAACATAATCCAAATAGCACACTCAACTGAGATGTGAACTGTTGTCTTTTTAGCACACACAGCCATGGTTCAAATCCTGGGAGTGGTAGTAGGCTGTATGCAGAATCATACAACATAACTGTACGGATATGTCCAGAATGTCCAGTAAATTGGCCCATATCTGCTGCCTGTCACCCTGGCAAATCAGTGGGATGATCCCAGATGTTTAGATGGCAAATAAGAAATACAACTGATTGTCAGACATCTATAAGAACAAACCTGTCACTCTAGCAACACCCCAAAATGTTATGAGAGTAACGAGCCATGTATGTCCCATCTCTACCCCCGTGTTGTCAAGCTGTGACCAGACTATGTGCAGTAACAGAGTGAGACATGTGCATAATACTAATGTGGAATCTGGTAATATGTGTGGCAACATTCAGGTAGTGCTAACAAACATTGTCCCCACAGGTCTGTCAGATACAAAAACTGTGCCTAGAAATAAAAGATTGATCTCCTTTACTGGTACTGTTTACTCTGGTATTTTATGGCATTGTTAGTGTTGCAGTTGCTCTGAATAATAAGGTATTACTCATCACTGTCACCCACACTGTGCTACACAGTAAAACTGTCTAGCAGATCCTGTATAAGAGTGTTGTAATTACAAGGTCAGACTGTAAAACCACAGGAGAATTATAGACAGAAATCAGAGAAGAGATAAACAGCAATATCTATATAGCACACTCAACTGTGATGGACACCATTTTATTTTTAGCAGACACAGCCATGGTTCGAATCCTGGGAGTGTTAGTAAGCTGTATGTAGAATCATACCCCACAAGTGTACAGGATTGTCCAGAATGTCCAGTTAATCGGCCCATATCTGATGGCTGTTACCCTGTCCCCCTGGCATATCAGTCTGCTAATCTCTGGCATGTAGGCAGCATTTCATGTCATATAACTGACTGTCAGGCCTGTACATATTTGGAAAATGCCAATGAAAACAAACCTGTCATTGTACAATTCACTAAAAGTTTAAGAGGGCAATAGTCAAAATATGTCCCAGTTCACTTGCATGTGGTCAAGACATGCCCAGAGTGTGTGCAATAAGAGATGGACAGGTATGTGCATAACATCAACCTGGAATCTGGGAATATGTGTAGAAACAGTTAGGTAGTGTTAACAAACAATACCTCCACAGGTATACCAGGTAAGAGGTGCATACTGCCGGTAAAACTCAGTTCATGTATATAGTTGTCTACATCCATACCACTGTCTAAACTAAGGCCATAGGGTAGTGTACTAATACCTGTAAGGTACAGATCACAGCACTGACTAGGAATGTAATGAGAACTATAGGAATATACTAGTTGTTAATAGACATCTTTGTCTCCCCCCACCATATCTGCAACAATAAACTAAATACACAACTCAAACTGTATGTGCTGCATTAAATCTACTGTTGGGACATATGTCATATTGTTTTATAATTATTTAAATGTGTTTCTATGCATGTGCCATGTTGAAATACTCCCACATTGGTGGCATGCTGCCATCAATGTACCTGCATGCTGTTGTAATGGCCACTGTGGTTCCATATATGTGTGTGTTCTGTTTGCTATGCAACTGTTCCATATCTGGTGTTTTGGGTTAATGGGAATATCTGTGCATGCTGTTATACCTAATCCTGGAATGTGTTGACTGTTACTAACCCACATATGTTGCAAAATTGAAACACCATAGCACGTTTGGGAAGGCCGGTCCCAGTGGACCCACCAGTCCCACCTCATCTGGCCATGGCACAGGGCACCAGCACACCTAGGGCCCACCCTGCAACCTCCTCATCCGCTGGTCCTGCACCACCTTCGGGTGGAACCACCTCAGGGGATGGGGCTCACCCCCCCAGGAGCGGGAGTGGACAGGACACTGTCACACGTTGTATGGGGCGAGAATATTTTTTTGGAACAGTTTGCCCTTTTTTTTTCAGGTGACAGTGGATGTTGGGGTGGGATAGTAAGTATATTTGGGGAGGTAGGTTTGGTAGGATAACAGACAAGACAGACAAGGCAGCATACAGGGGCGGTATATGACACATGTGGGGTAAACACCTTTATGGGGAGGGGTGTTTGGTAATCAGAAGCCCATGAGCCTCCTAGTGGAAACAGTGGGACTGAGGTCCCCACCCATGGACAGTCACCACTGCACCTTTACAGCCCCAAAGATGGCTGTGCTGGGGCTGAGTAGGAGGGTTATGGCGACCCTCTAGTTGTGACATGCAGCCCTCTGGCTGGCATAGCAGATCTCCAAACTCCCTGTGGAGCTTGCTATGCACCAGTCCCCAGACCCTGCAACGTGTGACAGTGTCCTGTCTGGTCTAATTGGCTTCAGAACATGTTATTGCTGTCCTCGCCCCTCTCTCAGGGGTTTCAGTGTCCAAATCTATTTCCAGATTCAGTGTATATGCACAGCTGTTGCTGTAGAAGAAATGGGCAGCTATGGACCTTCCCTACACCAATCCTGCACATCCCTAGCTATTTTCCCTGCTGTCTTTCTCTCTTTGTGCCCCTTTTTCACCACTTTCCTATCAACCCTTTTTCATTTCTTTTAAAGAAATTATCATGGGGATAAGCGGGAGTAAGCACTTTTAAGCAGCAGTAGGCAGGTTTAAGCTTGTTTGCACAGAGGTAAGCAATGCCTACACAGGTTAAGCAATTTAGAAGCTAACTGAGTATAAGAAACTGTAACCGGAAGGTAGCAGTGCTTACCTCGTGCAAACCTGCGCAAACATGCTTGCAACTGTTTAAAAGTGCCTTAAGCACTCTGTACCCAACGGCCCTTGTTCTGCCCAGCAACAAAAGGAACAGCCTCAGCAAGGCTCAAACCCAGGACCCTGCATACCATAGCCAAAGTGGTTTACCACTAAGCCATGTCAGATATGCATAACCCTTATGTTTTCATAAACATATCCAGCACAGTCATTCAACAGTACAGGAAATGTATTTATGCATGTAGATGTATGTGTGTGTGTGTGTGTGTGTATATATATATATATATATATATATATATATATATATATATGTATACACACACACACACACACACATATATATATATATATATATATATATATATATATATATATATATATATATATATATATATAGACTTAAGACCTTTCTTACACCAACCAGCAGGGTGTCTCTAGCCCAAACTCATCTCATCTCTACATTACTGTATGCCTCCCCATCCTTTATCAACCTTTCAAAATCAACCTTGCCACAACCTACCATAACATTGCCAGATTTGCCACAGGTTCCACATTTCGTACCCATCATTGTGATAATCTCAAAAAACTCGGCTGGGTTGAACTTCAAAATCTAATTCTCCTCCACCAGTTAGTTATCACCTATAAAATTCTCCATTACCCTAATAATACACCAATACTTAATAACTTTGTCACCCCCTACAAGAATCTTACTTCAGTCTGCTCAGCAAACAAACTGCTAGTCACTACTCTCAAATCACACAATAAAGCTGGCGACTCCTTGTTTACAAATGTTGTTGGCTCTTACTGGAATAAACTTCCCATAGAACTGACCTCCCTAGGCTCATCAAAACTTTTCAAGAAACAACTAAGGTACCATTTAAAATCCAACTGGCTATGCCCTTGCTCTAATCCTGACTGACTTTAGTACCCAACTCTCTCTACAGCTCTCTCCATTACTTTCTCTACTTGTCTCTACTACTTGTATCACTCCTCATCTGTAGCTCACCGTATATCCACTTAGATATTACTTTTCCTATAACATCTCTTCTCTTTACTCAATACACCTCTCGATCCTGTCATCTACCATCTCACTTAAACCTATACTTTGCTCCCTGCTGTGCAATTCCATTTCTTAGAACTGGTGCCCTGGCACAAATGTATTATCATAACTGTCAATACTATATAGTATAGACCTTTGTATGTGCTGCCTCTTTCTTTCTTTCTTTTCAAAATTACTACTCCTGCTTTTCCTAATAACATGGGATTTGGAATTCTACTCAGTATAACATCTACCACATTCTGTACACAGGCCAAGGTATGTATTCACAATACACATACTGTTGACAATCCCCATAAGTACATGGACCCCACTACTGTACACATAAACGCAGACTGCCAAGGGTATGTCATTGGAAATAACCTCTACTATTCATAACCTGCCTAGCAGTCTGATATCTGACTGGTTTGTTATCAGGTATGATGTCAATAAATAATGGTGTACAGAACATATGCACCTCTTACTGCATGACATGTCTCCAAGGCAGATGTCAGATCACAGAATTGGTGGGATATGTACCCAAAAGAGTAGCGTGCAGCAACAGTGGTTCCCTCTCCTGTCTGGTGCCTCCAGCGGATCCTGGAAACTGACTTGCTTGGTCTGTAGCTATTGCTTGAATTCATGCGGAGCTATGGAAGGATCATCATGGACCTCATAAATAAAGATATTAACCCAGTTTGTGGCTTTGGATCCTACCCAGTTTGGCTTTGTGGGGCGAATCCTGCCTCTTTTAACCTGGTTGATTTCTTTGAAACAGTCACTAAAGGTCATTGGCCGGGGAAGGTGGTCCACACAGCCTACTGGACTAAGCCAAAACTACCGATACAATACCCACTTTCGGGCATTAAACCTAAACTCACCAGCCAATGTTAAACCTTTATGTCACTAGATGGGTTGCACACTGGCTCAAGGACCAGAACCCACAATGTTAAATTGCTGGAGCCATGTCAGACTCCAAACCAGTTACAAGTGAAATCCCACAAGGCTCAGTCCGCAGGGACCTCTCTTGTTGGTATATATTTCTTGGAGGTACAGGGTTGCCGCGGAAGGACTGTGGCTGACCAGGTTTGCAGATGACTGCAAACTGGGTGACATGTCGACACTCCAGCCGACGGCATCCTCCAAAGGGCCTCATAAAGAAACAGACAACTGGTACTTGAAAAATGGCCCCTCAAGCTAAGCGTAAAAGTGTATAGTCATCCTTTGAATAAAAAACAAAGTGCCCACAAATTGTACAGAGAAGAAGTATCCATTAAGTACAGGGACCCAAATTAGGGACCTGGGGACCCAAGACAATAACAATCTCTCATTTGACAACCCGCGTGGCCAAGTGGTTTGAAAAACATTTTCATTAGCCCTAATCTTGAAGGGATTCACATCTAGATCAGGGGGGGTCATTGTGCCTCTTTACTCATCCTCATCAGGCCCATAGTGAGTACAATGCCCTTTTGGGATGTACCTTACAAGAAGACTGCAGCAACTGGAAAGACCCCAAAAGTACCTCACCAAGAGGGTCCAAGAACCAAACGGTGCATACTTGATTTGAAAGAAACTCCAGCTCACCTACTCAGTGGCATACGCGCCTGCTCAGGCGATCTATAAATAATACATATAAAGCCATGCCAACCCAGAATTAATGGACATGCACCAGAAAATCAGGCTCCATGAGAGCTGTCGAGGAACTTAAACAGGATCAACACTGGAAATAAATAGGACATGCTGGAGGGACAATTCTTAACCAGGGCTCCCTTCACTCTCTGAATAAAATCCCAGTCTAGGTTGGGCAGGAGTCCCTCATTGACTCTCTTCAAGAGGAATCTTGATGAGTGGATGGGAAATAAAATGGAGTTTACGGGTATCACTTCTAACAGACTGTTAGACAGAGGCACAGTATACTAACCTCGAAAAGGGCATAGCAAAAATTATTTTAAAATGGGTGGCGAAACTGGCTAGGCTTCTGGCTAGGCTTATATAAATGCCCTAGGGCAGATAGCCTGAATCCCTATGACAAGGCTTATATGTGAAGTAGTGTTGTCATACACTTTAGGCAAGTTGCTGTCTTTAGACATACCTACGCGCACCAGTCAGGAATATGAAGTCAAACACAAATGGATGTAACCATGTACTGATAGTACTCAACACACACACTGCCAGTGATATATCTGACACAAGGAACCTGTGTGGTGGACATACAAAACACAACAGGCACACCTCTGTAGCCATCATGTGGATAGACCCACATTTGAAACTATGCAGACAGACTGCATTCCATGTTAAACTTGTGTAAATGCACGGACTGTAACACTGGTGCCATACGATGCATATAACAAACACTATCTACAGGCAAGTCCGCAGCACAGGTAACAGACACCTGTGAAAGTGCATGGCCACAACCAAGCCACACACAGCCACATATGTTATACAAGCTTAATATGACACTATATGGACTGTCTGATCAACATCATCCTCATATGTGCCACTCACACTAACCCTACATAAACTGGGTTATGACACAGTGTGGTTCAATGCCTGTCTGTGTAGTACACATGTCGTTTGGCTCTACAAACATCTGAGCTGATAGAAGGGTACCATACACTGGAGCAGCATGTAACACATCTGAATAGAAGAGGACCAAAAGAACATCTAACATCTACACATTCTGTACAGGCCAAGGTATGTATTCACAATACACATACTGTTGACACATAAGTACAGTACATGTACCCCCACTACTGGCCACATAGCATGAACTGCTAGGGTATGTCATTGGAAATAACCTCTACTATTCATAACCTGCCTAGTCTGATATCTTTGGTTTGTGTTATCAGGTATGATGTCAATAAATAATGGTACAGAACATATGCACCTCTTTTGCATGACATATGTAGAAAGGTTGACATACTTGTGGCTGGAGCCACAAACACTGGGCCAATATCGGCATGTTGCTGTGATACCCTCATGCATTTACTGTTGTAATAGGGTTTGTTGTGACATATGTCCTATGAGGGATAGGAAGTCAGTAACTATCGTGGCTGTCACCATGAACTGACTGCAATCCTTAAACTATGCATCTGCAGTGCTAGGATAGGTGATCTGTGAATAACACAAGAAACATAAGACTCCACATACAAGACCTGTGTGGTGGACATACAAAACATAACAGGCACACCTCTGGCCATCATGTGGATAGACCCACAATTGAGAGCTATGCAGACAGACTGCATTCCATGTTAAACTATTATGTACGCACAGACCCTGTAACACTGGTGCTATACAATGCATATAAATACACTATCTACAGGCAAGTCACAGCACAGAGTAACAGACACCTGTGAGAAAGTGCATGGCCACAACCAAAGTGAACACAGCCACAGCCACATATGTTATGCAAGCTTAATATGACACTATATGGACTGTCTGATCAACACCATCCTCATATGTGCCACTCACACACTAACCCTACATAAACTGGGTTATGACACAGTGTGTTTCAATGCCTGTCTGTGGTACACATGTGCGTTTGGCTCTACAAACATGTGAGCTGATAGGGTACCATACACTGGAGCAGCATGTAACATCAGATAGAAGAGGACCAAAAACAATAACATCTACCACATTCTGTACACAGGCCAAGGTATGTATTCACAATACACATACTGTTGACAATCCCCATAAGTACATGGACCCCACTACTGTACACTTAAACGTAGACTGCCAAGGGTATGTCCTTGGAAATAATCTCTACTATACATAACATGTCTAGCAGTCTGATATCTGACTGGTTTGTTGTTATCAGGTATGATGTCAATAAATAATGGTGTACAGAACATATGCACCTCTTACTGCATGACATATGTAGAAAGGTTGACATACTTGTGGCTGGAGCCACAAACACTGGGCCAATATCGGCATGTTGCTGTGATACCCTCATGCATTTACTGTTGTAATAGGGTTTGTTGTGACATATGTCCTATGAGGGATAGGAAGTCAGTAACTATCGTGGCTGTCACCATGAACTGACTGCAATCCTTAAACTATGCATCTGCAGTGCTAGGATAGGTAATCTGTGAGTAACACAAGAAACATAAGACTCCACACACTGCCCAGACTGCATATAACTCTACAGGTGGGAGTTTCCTCAAACACATAAAACTGTCATGACAGCTGTTAAATCATGTAGACAAGCCATATCCACACAAACCCTGTTAAACCAACATTACTCCAAATGCAGAAGAGCAACACTTGCATTCTGTAGTCATGTCTGGCACATCCCTGTTTGTTGGCCTCCACAGTGTATGTTGTTCGAGGTATATCGAAATACCATCTATGATACTGTTTGCCAAAACACCGACATGAGGTCCTGCTCACAATGAATGAAAAGGCCCAACACCCACATGATGATCCTAGGTATATGTGTGTGTCTCCATGCAATTGGCTATGGGAATGCTACCATAGCTGTTCCACATGCAATCAGCTAGTGGGGGACTGCAATTTGTGCAGAAGCCATCAGCTGATCATGAGTATCACTTACAAAGTGCACACTGCTGCCTAAGCAAAAGCAGGTGTCCTTCTCCACATCCAGCAGATCGGGAGTGAGAGAGACCGACAGAGACAAAATAAGACAGGGAGGGGATGGGAGAGTAAAACCTAAGCATGTTTTGTGTCACGCACTTACCAGTACGGGGTTTCAAACCCCTGCCTATGTATTGCTATCACATGTCTATGCAGTTATTGTATGCACCACAGACCTTATATTTTGGGGGATTGTCCAAAGGTATATCTGATGGTGAGTGAGATCTGCAACAGTAATTTAGGAGGGCTAAGGTAGGTGTAGTACACGTGCCTGTCCACATGAACAGTGTCAATGTCAACACAGCCACACTCTTTCAGAGACTCACACACATTAACACAGTTGGCTGGGTCAGGAATAGACTTCCTAACTAGCTAGTTTGCCACAGTACAGTAATATGCAGGTATCACATGCACCACAGAGGTTATCAGGATGATATATGGGCAAAGGGTATGTGAAGGTGTCTGACATCAGAAGGCATGTTTCAGTAGGCCAATGGGAGTTGTAGTGAGTATGAATGGCATCTAAGCCATTATACTCCACACACACACACACACAGACACAGGTTGCCACTACTGACATGCATGGGCGCATTGTTTCAAAGGTGTGTAGTGGCTGACTGTGCCAGAAGGCTGTACAAGGCTAGGTAAAGGATATACCTTGGCATCAGGCCACATGAAAATGGTCTGCAGTGTGGCTCTGGGGAGTAGTGTGTGGATTGGCCCACACAGGTGGGTATTTTATTCACCATCCAGTCATCTGGGTTACTATTGTGGGTGGCCAGTGATGTGCAATGCTTGCCATGTATGTGTTCTATAGTCCATGACATGGATGGTGTCTGGGATGTGCACATGTCCCACATGCATGTTCTGTGAAATGTGGAAGTTTACTTGGGGTGTCTGGGGCATGTTGTGTACCCAGATTGTTATAATCAGATGTTCCATTCCTGGCCTCATGTGGTGGGAACTGGCAATGGACACCAGGTTGACCCTGCACCTATATTGACAGCATGATACAGGTATTCCCTGGTATCAGTGTCATCTGTCCATACAGAGCATGTATTTAAGGCATGGTATATCCTTTGTGGGTTACATTTGATGGCACTACAGTTGTTGCAGGTGTCCAGTGAGGAGTATAGTGAAGGAGGACTGTATGCAATTATGTGCCTATTGTAGTGATGGAACAGGGTGCCATGCCCTCTGTAGTCTGCTGCAATCACACCATGGTTACTAACTGTGGGCAATATGCAGGGAACTACCAACAAAGTGATTGTTGCCTTGCCGAATGTGTTTGTGTATGGGACATGGGTTGAGAGTGTTCTCTGGGTAATGGGTTGAGAGTGTTCTCTAGGTAATACAAGGGTTGGCTAAATTGTTCGCCAGGCCTTGATGGCACATGCAGGGGTATGGATTGTCAACCCCAGCCTCTCTGCTGTTTGACATCTCTTATCCTTGTAAGGTGGACATTGTGACATATAATAGGCCCACCATATAAGAAATTTGCAAAACCCACTCCACAATGAGTCCAGTTGTTACACACTCACAGTCACCTCTTAACAGGATACAAATGACAAACACAGACACACGCGCACACACACACCAAGTCTGACAGTTGCCATGTCTGGGATTGGAACTCCTACCTAACTAGTACATCATACTACAGCATTACGCAGTTATAGCATGTGCCATATAGATTACTGGGCTACTTCTTCTGCAAAGGTGTATTTAAATGTGAATAACATCAGCAGGCTTGCCAAAGAAGGGAAATGGAGGTTGTAGTGAACGTGAATGACCTCAAAAGCATTGCTCCCTACACAAACAAACACACACACATCCACACTTGCCATGTCTGGGAATAGAACTGCTACCTAACTAGTATATCACACTGCAGCATTACATAGTTATAGCACATGCCATAGAGATTACTGGGCTACTCCTTCCCCAAAGGTGTATTTCAAAGTGAATGACATCAGCAGGCTTGCCAAAAAAGGGCAATGGAGGTTGTAGTGATTGTGAATGGCCTCAAAAGCATTGCTCCCTACACAAACACCCAAATTTGCCACATCTGGGAACAGCACTCCTACCTAACTAGTTTATCACACTACAGCATTACACAGTTATAGGACGTGCCACAGAGATTACTGGTCTACTTCTTTCCCAAAGGTGCATTTCAAAGTGAATGACATCAGCAGGCATGCCAAAGTAGGGACTTTGCAATTGTAGTGAGTATGACTGGCCTTAAAAGCATTGATCCCTACACAGACAAACACACACACACAGTTGCCACATCTGGGATTAGAACTCCTACATAACAAGTACATCACACTACAGAATTACACAGTTATAGGATGCGCCACAGAGATTACTGGGCAACTACTTCCCCAAAGGTGTATTTCAAGGTGAAGACATCAGCAGGCTTGCCATAGTAGGGCAATGGGGAGTGCAGTGTGTGTGTGCATGGGCTATAACCCATTCATCTAGAGGCAGACACACCACACTCAGGCACACACAGGTTTATATTCTACAGGTACGTGTATACAACTGCTAGATGACTACTGACTTGTACAGTCATGTTGCACAGTTAGCACTAGCACCACAGATACTATAGTGCTGAGGGATTCCAGAGGCAAATGTCTACAGTGATTGACACTTGCATATCGTGCAGTTTTAGACAATTGGATGTGTGCTGGGTGGGACAGACCTCATGATGGAAGGCTCTTTGTCACTGTCACTCTCTTCCACACATCTATTTATGTGTATTTTTGGCTTATTATAATGTGTTGTCTTTGGATATATGTGCGTATTCCTATCCAATGTGTGTGCAAAGCATAACTGGTGCATACGGAGGAGTGTATGCACTAACATCTGCGACTGTCAGATATGTATGGTCCACTGTTTTTGCCAGACGTGGGCTTCATTTCTTTAAGTGTGTGAGCATACCCAGTATGACCTTCGGTACTGAATGTATGAATCCATTCCAGGTAGATTGTACTCCAGTGCAGAGTTTTGTGTTCTACACCTGCAGCTAGCAAACTGTTACTGCAGGATATCTGTAGATCAGTTGACAATATTGGGTCAAAATGGGCAAATGATAGTGGGTTACTGTAGATAATTGTGTCTGTGCTGCTTCTGCTACATGGTCCTGGTGCTAGCAGAGATATTCAGACATGTGTACTGTTATACACTGTGATGTTTTATGTCATCAAGTACTGTCAGGTAGACATATTTGCTTGCAGTGATATCCTGGGGAACACATGAAATGCAGCTGTGTCCAGTAATGTGGTCAGCAGCCTACATATTCTTGCACAATCATTGCCATTCTGGAGGGGAAGCTGCATTTACTTGCTGCTGGGTTTGTGTAAATGGTTCAGCACCTTGGTACATTGGTGGCAGAGGATCCCATGCTTGTACATCCATCCATGTGACAGTATGGCCATATCCTGCTGTGGCCATACCTCACAACTCTAAAGATTCACACAGGTTACCCTGAGGCAGGGGTCATAATTCTGGACATTACCCCTACACATTGTGGTTTACGAGCAGGTTTGTAGCTACCCATTCTTGTATTTGCAGCCAGGGATAGTATGTGCACACAACTGAGTTTTGGAATTCACACTCTCCATGCATCCCATGCTCCCACCCCCCCTCTATTATTCTATCCTCTTCCATACATTATGGGAACATTATCTGATATGTTATCTATAGTTATCACCTCATCACAGCAGTTATTTGGTGTTGATCCACAGGTCATGCAGTAAGACATGGTGGACATGTAACTATGATTTGTCCACATGGCCTTGCATTTGGCATCTGTGGACTGTTGTGTTATTATTTGGGAGTCCATGACATACCATACATTGGCAGTATGGGTGAGACACAGGCCTTTGGCTGAGGACTGTAGATCATTTGGTTGTGATGCAGGCCAGCTATGGCAGGCCGTTGCATTCTGTCACTCCTACAGTCCCAGACTGCGATACGCTATATTCCCCTGGGGTGACAGGGTAGGTGTGCAAGCTGTTCATGCCAATACTTTCTGTTAGTATGGATCCAGTGGTGTGGATGCTGGCAGGGTGCTGCTCACAGCTAGGGACACACCTGCATGGGACACCTGCTCCATGTGCTGCATTCTTTCACTATTGCCATACACAGGCAGGGGTCATATTGTATTCATTATCAACAGCAGGGATAAGACTGGAGAGGTACCTGTGGGTGGTGGTGGGGAGAGCTGGGTACATGTTTGCTATGGACACTACTTGCATCTGACTCACAGATATGCATGCGGCATTCCACTTATGCTGGCTTGTGCAGGGACATCGGCTGTTTCTCAATACATCATTCCTATGACCTTTGGGGTCTGCCAGTGTTTTGCCAGACAACATCGGTATTCCCTACTACAAGCCCAGATAATGTGCTGCAAACCTGTATGTACAATGCCAAGAGTGTGTCCATTTGACAGTTACATATTATAGACTGTCTGCCTGGGGTACTTCAGAACTAACATCCCACTGCCTGACCTGTTGTAGTCTGTCTGTGTAGATCTGGGGGGGGGTGTTCCCCATAGCCATCAGTCCAAGGCTTTAGCACAGCCTTTGTTTGTGTTTGTCTACACCTGTCCTGGTGGCTGAGACTGTTGTTGGGTATATGAGCCCCCCTGACTGGCATGTGTGTGTCCTATGGACACACATGTAGCCCAGTACATTTCCTGCAGTGAGTTTTATCACCTTGTCTAGTACTGGCTACTATGGTGACACCAGTATTTGTTACAGATCTCATGCTGCCACTATAGGTGTCTATCTGCTGGCATCCCATTCAACCACCCGATTCCCTTGCATGCTCACATCCATACCATAGATGCAAGTAACAACACATACTACTCCATTTAGCAATTGGTAGGGAGAGTGACTTACCTTGTGGCTGTGCCAGTACTGAGGATGGTGCTGGAGGGCTGACTATGTCAGATGCACATAGTACACACCCTACACATGGTTAAGCACAGGTAGTGTCATGTATGGCATCCCTTTTATTGTATGTGCAAGTCAGAGAGTGGTGTCATTTCCTGGTCACTACCATGTCAATGTATGTGCTATGAGTTGCCTCTTCACCAAGGCTTGGGCATACTGGGCACGCTTCCTTCTGCCTACTGGGGCAGGCTCACGTTGTTCCTCCTCAGAGTCACTCTGTGCCTGTGGAGGCCTTGGCAATGGTGGGGGGCTGTGTGGCCCTGCCCCATGCTGTTCCTGCTGCAGCTGTTTCCACAGGATCATGTTGTGTAGCATGGCACATACGATGACAATTTGGGTTTATGTAGCTGGGGAGTACTGCAAGGTTCCACTGGATGTGTCCAGGCAGTGGAACCGTGACTTGAGCATCCCAAATACATGCTCTATTATGATTCTGGTCTGTGTGGTTGCCTCATTATGGAGTTCTTGTTCAGGTGTGTGTACAGTTCTGATGGGTGTCATCAGCCACGGCTCAAGTGCATAACCAGCATCCCCCACTAGGTGACTGTAAGGGATGTCCCCATTGGCAAATTTCTGGTACAGCTGCATCAGATGCCAGATGTGGGAGTCATGATAGCTTCCAGGGCAGCCAGCACACACATTCATTATAATGCCCTGGGCATCGCACACAACCTGACAGTTGATGGAGGGGAAGCCCTTGCAGTTGATGTAGACCCTACCCCACTGACCAGGTGGTGCTTTGATGCATATGTGCATGCAGTCTATAGCACCCACTACCTCACTGTATTCTACTATTTGGTGGAAGAGATGCATATTGCTGGCCAATGCCTCACGGGAGTTGGGGAAATGTACGTGCTTACCAGCATGTGCTGACTTGGCATCCAGGAACTGGTGGAGTACCCTGGATGCTGATGCCTGTGAGATCCCCATGATATCCCCAGTTGGCCTTTGGAAAGTACCTGTGGCTAGTATTCTTAGGCCTACACATACCTTGGTATCCACTGGGATGGGTTCCCCTCTGTTCTGTGTGTGAGGCGTGGCTGGCACAGCTCAACAATTTGCTGTAGGAGGTCCCTGTCCACCCTATAGTGCTCCACTATCTCCGGCTCATTTAGCAGCAGGTAGGTTACCCTAGGTCTGTACACTCTTCTCCTTCTCCTCACTGTGGGTTGGTCAACAGCATTCTCACCCTCAGCCTCTTCCACATTTTGATGTATGATAGCGGCTGCAGCCCATATCATTTTGTTGCTTCGGTTTGTTAAAGTTCCCCACTTGTGTACACCGGTGATGTAGAGTTTGTGGGAAAAACTAGAGGGAAAGGTGTTTGCATAGTTTATAGTGGGGTGCTGGGCTGGGCTGCTGCATGTGTAATTGGCTGATTCTGATACATTTTATGCTAGCTCTCCTAGATTACCTTCCTACTGCAGTTTTCTCTTCCCATTGCCTTCCTGTTTAAGCCTGAGGGCGCACCACGCAAACACAGTGTTTAGATGTGCATGGAGATGCTATTTTCTGGTTTACTTTTTTTTCCCCTTAAAAACACGGTGCATGGCGTACACACCCATTTAGGCAATGTAAAGAGTACTAGGCAGTCTCAAACACACCCTTGCTTAGCTCTGCTAAGCTAAGGGCAAACCCGAGCCACAGGGCTCCAGTAAGCTTACAGTATGCTTGACACCCCCCTATGATGTCATCTAACTCTTAGGCTTGCACCATGGCATTCCTGCACTTACACTGTTGGGTGCTGGCTACCATTCGGGAAAATATGGGATTTAGTATCATTCCACTCATTTGCATAGGATTGCCTGCAAATGCATAGTTACAGGTCCCACACTAAGCCTTCCCCCTTAGCAACCACTATTTACTGGCCATGTTGTCTTCTGCCTACCATTGAGTATAATGGCAAACTAGTGAATCTGGTTAAAATGCTTATTTATTTATTTTTTTTGTTGTTTTTTTTTTCGGCCTGATCCTGTTTGCACGCCACTGCCCTATGCTTAAATAGCTGAAATCGGCTAAAAAAAATAAAAGATTTTGTTTTTTTTTTGCCAACTGTTTTCCATGCCTCTGGCCATATATTTGGCCTTTGGTATGCTTTACACATACTCTACACCCTTTATTTGGAGCTGCCATGGCTCCATTTTGTAGTTTGCAGAAATGTATTTGGTTATTAACCGAGTACATTTCTGCACACTACACTAGTCCTGTACACCCGGCTGCCAGCTTTCTGGGTCACAAATTCACCTCATTTGCATGGTTTTCACCTGCTAATGGGGTAATTTTCATACAGGAGTTGTGCCCATGAAGGAATAGTGCAGGAGAGCTCGTACACGTCCCTGGAGCTTATTCCTGGATCGCACGGCAGCCATATTGCCTCCAGGAGCTCCTGCATGCCGTGCAGAGCTTGCTGAATCCAGGGGATGATCTTTTCGTAACTTAACTATTTCTTTCCCATCTTCTTACTTTAATTCTTTTTCATTCATTCTTTTAATGAATCCGGGGGAATGATCTTTCCGTAACTTAACTATTTCTTTCCTGTCTTCTTACCTTAATTCTTTTTCATTCATTCTTTTAATTCTTTTCCCTATTTTATATACTCTTTTTTTCATCTATTTTTATCCAAATCCGTATATGATCTGAAAATCCTGTATATTTTATTACTTTCTGTATTATTTTTATACTATCTTATATAAAAAATAATAGATTTCAGTTTTTATTTCACTTCTTCTATAAGTCCAATGTATATCGTCATATATATATATATATATATATATATATATATATATATATATATATATATATATATAAAATCATATTATATTGAACTGCGGTGGTGGTGCTGTGGTAGCATTGTCGCCTCACAGTAAGACGCTGTCCGGTTCGATTCTCAGGTAGAGTGTCTTCTGAGTGGAGACATGTGTGAATAGGCGTACCTTTGTTGAAGGTTGTGTGTCAGAGCTGGCAACTCGGTACATAAAAATCAACTGCCAATCATTAGTGGACCGGAGTTCTGCTGTGGCGACCCCTAACTGGGAAAATCTGAAAGAAACAACAACATATAATCATATTATATTATTTCATTTACTATTTTAACATCACTATTATTTCTCTCATCTGTTCTTAAATTGCAGTTGGTCTCCTGCTATTATTATTTCCACGTTAACACCAATGTAATTCAAAATATTTTTTAACAATCTCTCTCTTTCTTTTTACTGTAACAAGTATATATAGCAACCATTCTATAGACATTTCTGTTCCACCTTGCATCAAATACTGCAATATGTCCTAATTCAATAATGGTAACATCTAATATCTTAATAATTTTTGACACAATATACATATCCCAGAACAAGTATCTGTTCCCATATTCCAAATGATAGACCCATCCCTTAGCTTTTCAGTTTGCTTCCTTTCTTCTATTGTTAATAATATCTTCTAATACAATAATATGAACATTTACTAGCATACACCATTCTAAGATTCCTATTTTTCTCTTAATATTTTTCATACTTTTAACATTTAAAACTAAGATCTTCATCATTTAAATAGAAATGAATGTTTCTCATCCTTTGCCTTTTTTATTTTCTTAAGTAATGACACATTTAAACTTTATTTTCCTTTCTTTCACTTTTCCCAGTAGAATTTTTCTTTCCCCGTACTGTTTGACAATTAATATATTCTTCTTCACTTGTATCTACAGACCCCTCTTCTTTTTCTTTCTCTCCTTCTCTTATGTTTATTTCTACATTGTGTGTCTCAATCTGCCCTGCTTGTTCTTTTCCCTTTTTTCATGCTCAACATTTTGTACAGCTTCTTTATCCATGCTATACATACTATGCACATATTCTTCACACTCTAACCGTGCATGTCCAGTATTGCCACATTTCTTGCATTTTAAATCACATTTGTTTGTATCATCACCAGGTTTGCCTCACGTAAAGCATTTTTTTAATGACATTCACTAATTAAATGATCAGCTTTTCCACAGAAAAAAACAGGTTTTAGGCTGTCCCCTATATTTCAAAAAAACTGTTCATTAACATTAATTACACTAGGAATATGTATTGCATCATTTTCCATCTTTAATATAACCCCACATTCCCATCCTCCAGTGCATAAACCTTTTTCATTATAAACTTTTGTAGTGCTCATAACCTCTTTAGAAAAGCACAATAAATGTTCTTTTAATTCTTTGGCTTCAATTTCAGTTCTGAATTGAACTGTAACTCTTTTTTGTTGTTTGTTTCTTTATAAAATGATTGTACCACAAAACCTGACCATGGATTGCCATTCTTTCTTTGTTCATATTTTTCTATAAAATTTTCCATGGCCAGCCCAGGTTCAAATATTATGTCACAAAATGTGTCTTTACTAATAAGAATAAATGCTCTTACCACTTTTGCAATTACACCCAATGGTACAATCACCAAGTCCCATACTTCATACATGTCTAATACCTTTTTTCTTTTTTGCTGCTTACTTGTACTGTAAACTTTTTCTATATCTCCTTCACCTCATTGACTCTTCTTTCTCCATCCTTCACTGTCTGCATATACGATTTTTTATTCACTGCCTTCTCTCCATCTTACTGCAGTATTTTTTTTCCATTATAACAAACCACAATGCTGGCACTTCACTTTCCTGCTCACTTTGATTCATTAGTCCCGGGATTCAGCAAGCCAAAATTTCTGTGCAGGAAGAGTATAGGAGTCTAGCATATAAAATGGCCACTCAGTGATCCAGGAAAGTGCCGTTTTCATGTACATGAGCGGCCCTACACTGTTCTAGCATGGAAAAACATCAAATATGCAAATCACCTCATTTGCTGGTGAAAACCATGCAAATGAGTGATTTTATGATCCACCAAGCTGCCAGGTCTCCGTGCTAGAAAAGTGTCAGTGCAGAAATATATTAAGAAAATAAGAGTACATTTCTGCAACTGACAAAATGGAGGCATGATAGCTCGTGGAAAAGCATGTATTATGTATATTAGACATGCCAATGGCCAAATATAAGGCCATTGGCATTGAAAAAGTGATTAATTATTATGAACTTTAAACTTTGTTTTGGCCGATCTTGGCTGTTTAAGCATAGGGCAGTGGTGCGTAAACAGGATCGTGCAGAAAAAAAAAATGGGAAAACTTAATTTTAAGTTAAATCTGCATTTTGCCATTATAGTCAATGGCATGCAGAATGTAAACAATACCAGGAAACACTGCTTGTCAAGGGGAAAGGGTCTGTGTTAGTGCAGTAACTAACAATATACACAATGAGGTATGAAAATGAGGGGAGTTGTACTGAATCACAGATTTCTTCAAAGAGTCAGCTTGTACCTAACCATGTAGGTGTAGCAATACAACAGTGCAAGTGTAAGAGCTGAATGACATCATAAAGGGGTGTGTCATGCTTGTTGTAAGCTCATTGGAGCTCTGTTGCCTGTGTTTGTCTTTAGGAAGGAGGTGTGTCAGATGTGCCTGAGCACTATGTACATAGCCTAAACGGGTGTGCATGCCGCTCACCGGGATTTAAACAAAAAAAAAAAAAGAGGAAATGGCAGCAATGTTTACATTTGAGCACTGGGTATGTGCTGCACACCTCAGGGCTTAAATAGGGAGGAACTGAGAAGGGGAAACAGCAGTAGGGAGGCAATCAAGGAGAACTAGCATAGCTGGCAGGTGGAATGTATCAGAATCAGCCAAATACACATGCAGCAGCCCAGCACACTACTATAAACTATGTAAACACCATTCAGACTGTTTTTTCCCACAAACTCCACACCACCGGTGTACACAGATGGGGAATTTGTAACTGGCAAAACTAACTAAAAATGTTAACGGCTGCTGCTGCTTTACTCCATCAATATGTGCTAGAGACTGAGGGTGGTGAGGAGGAGAATGATGACAACCAACCCACAGTGAGGAGGAGGAGAAGAGTGCACAGACCCATGGTAACCTACCAAGGCCTACATGAGCTGGAGATAGTAGAGTGCACTAGGGTGGACAGGGACAGTCTACAGCAAATCGTTGAGCTGTGCCGGCCACGCCTCACAAACAGAACTAATAGAGGAGAACCCATCCCAGTGGATACCAAGGTAAGTGTAGGCTTAAAAATACTAGCCACAGGCACCAACTGGGGATATCATGGGGGTCTCACAAGCATCAGCATTCAGGGTATTCCACCAGCTCCTGGATGTCATGACACAACATGTGAATGAGCACATATATTTCCGCACCGCCCGTGAGGCATTAACCAAATGTATGCGTCACTTCCACCATATAGCAGAATACCCTGAGGTAGTTGGTGCTATAGACTGCATGCACATCAAAGCACCACCCAGTAAGCAGGGTAGGATCTACATAAACTGCAAGGACTTCCCCTCTATCAACTGCCAGGTCATGTGCGATACCCAGGGTATTATCATGCAGCCCTGGAAGCTATCACAACTCCCACATCTGGCATTGCTCACAGCGGTGTTAGGGGTTTGCCAGGGGGGACATGCCATATGGCCATCTAGTGGGGGATGCTGGCTATGCACTGGAGCTGTGGCTGATGACATCCATCAGAAATGCACACTCACCTAAACAAGAACACCATAATGAGGCACATGCACAAATCAGGATCATTGTAGAGCATGTGTTTGGGATGATCAAGTCACGGTTCCACTGCCTTAACATATCTGGTGCAGCCTTGCAGTACTGTCCAGCTACACGTACACAAATGTTCATAGTATGTGCCATGCTACACAATATGATTCTGTGGAAACAGCTGCAGCAGGAACAGCATGGGGTACTGCCACATAGCCCCCCACCATTGCCAAGGCCAGCACAGGGACTCAGAGAAGGAACACCTTGAGCCTGCCCCTGTAGGCATAAGGAGGCATGCCCAGTATGCTTATGCCTTGGCAAAGAGGCAACATATAGCACACACCCTGACACTGTAGGGACCCAGGACTCATACCTCTCTCTGACTTACACATACTATAAAAAGGATGCCAAACGTGACACTACCTGAGCTTTACCATGTATAGGGAGTGTACTATGTGCATCCAACATAGTCAGCCTTCCAGCACTCTCCTCATTACTGGCCCAGCAACAAGGTAAGTCACCCTTCCTATCAATTACTGATTGGAGTAGTATGTTCTCATACTTGTATGTATGATGTGGATGCAAGCAGGCAAGGGAATTGAATGGCTGAATGGGATAGCAGCAGACAGCTATATGGGACAGCAGGAAATTCATAACAAATACTGGTGTCAACATACTAGGCAGCACTACACAAGGTGACAACCCCCACCACAGCACATATGATGGCCCAAATAACTGTGGGTGTCAGTAGGTCACAGACATGGATGTCAATGAGGGTCATATACCCACCACCAGCCTCACCCAGCAGGACAGATGACCATAAAGAAAGGCCGGGCTAAGACCTCCAAATGGTGTAGCTGTAGCAATGGTAAACAGCCCCCCCACCATACCTACACAGACATACTACAACAGGTCTGGCAGTTGTATTCTAGTTCTGAAGGGTAAGAAGTCTGAAATTTATGCCATTAAGATCTAACATGTGTACTCTACTGATATGTCTCCTTTCTGCATGATAGGTCACAATACAATATGAAATGGAAGCCAACACAGTAACCGAAATACAAGTACAGTCATTGAAATGTTTAAAGTTTGCAGGTGTGCACCCTCCCCCCTACAATTCCACATAGAAATGCAGTAACAGATGGCCTGCAGCACTCTCAAATGGCCCACAGTCCTCTAGCAAAGGCCCATGCCTCACTAATAGTGCCAATATATGGAATGTCAGGGGGTGTCAACTAACAACCTAATACAGTAAACAGAAAACAAATGCAAGGCCATGTTGACAAATGCCAGTAGCATGCCTCCCCATGTCCTACTGCAAGGACTGTGGACCAGGCCATAAATACTACTAGGATAAAGGCCCAACTATATGGATACGTCTGAGATATTGCTTACATAATGTTAGGAAGAGGAGAGAATAACAGGGGGGAGGGTGTAGAATCATGGATGTCATGGAGTGTGTGGGGAGGGTGTAGAAGCATGGATGTCATAGAGTGTGTGAAGTCTGAAACTATAATGTCTGCCCATACTACTCTCTGACCGCAAACCCATGAATGAATAGTCACAAAACTGCTTGTAAACCATAATGTGAAGGTAAACTGACCAGATATAGTAGTCCTGCCTCTGGATAACCTGGGTGTATCTGTAGAGCTGAGAGGTATGGCCCCAGCAGGTTATGTCCATTCTGTGAAGTTGAGAAAAGCTCAAAGAGGGGATCCCATCCAGCATAGTAACAAGTTGCTGGACCATTTACACAGAACCAGCAGTCTATTGTCTGTAGGTACCCCTCCAGAATGGCAGGTGTGTGCCAGAATTTGTAGTTTATATGTCTCAGAATATTGTTCTCCACTTCATGCATCTTGTATTTCCCTGGCAAATAACTGTGAGCAAAGAATGATAACTGTCAGTAGTTGATGACATGATACATCACAGCATAAAACAGTACATATGTCAGAAAATCTATGCTATAACCAAACATGTCACATAAGCAGCATAGAAAGCAAAAGTTACAGTATCCCCCATATGTTATGCTCATTGTGTCTCCATATTGGCAACCTATCTAGAGGTATCCTGCAGAAACAGTTTGCTAGGTTTAGCTGTAGCACACAAAACTCTGAAATGGAGTCCAACCCTCACTGGAATGGATGCACACACTCAATATAGAAGGTCATACTGGGCATGCTCCTACACTTAGAGAAATGAAGCCCATGTATCACAACATAGTGGACTACTGATATCGGTATTCACAGCAGTCTGTGCACACACACCAAATTGTACACCATTGATACTTCACACACACACACACACACACACACACACACACACACACACATTGGATAGGAATACACACACATATCTAAGGCCAACATAATATAATATGTCAGACATACACACACAGACACGGGGAAGAGAAAGACGGACAGTGACAGAGAGAATCCCATTATGAGGCCTTTCCCACCCAGTACACATCCCATTAGCCTAAATCGCATGATGTGCTGTCATTCACTATAGAAATACCTTTGGTTAGCCCTCAACCCTATAGTCTCAGTGGTGCTTGTGATAACTGTGTAACACTAAAGTACAAATAAGTATCCATGTAGCAGTTGTAATCTCAGTCCTGTCAAATGTAAAAGTGTGTGTGTGTGTGTGTGTGTGTGTGTGTGTGTGTGTGTGTGTGTGTGTGTGTGTGTGCGCGCATTTCTAGATGAATGTGGTTGAGGCCATTCACACATACAAAACTTCCCTTACCTCTCCTTCAGCACTGCTGCTGATGTCACTCACCTTCAAAGATACCTTTGGACATCTCTCCAACATCTAAGCTCTATGATGCTTGTGATAACTGCATAATACTGTAATGTAGCAAACCAGTTAGGTAGGTGCTCTAATTCTTGGCTTGGCAACTGTCAAAATGTGTGTGTTTGTGTGAGTGTGTGCGTGTCTTTGTAGAAACCTGATTTTGTGGCCATTCACATTTACTACACTTCCCTTACCCCTCCTTTAGCACTGCTGCTGATGTCACTCACCTTCAAAGATACTTTTGGACAGCTCTTTAGCATATAAGCTCTGTGGTACTTATGTTAACAATGTAATACTGTAGTTTATCAAGCTCATTAGGTGACAGTTCTAATCCTGGTCCTGGCAACTGAAAATGCGTGTGTTTGTGTGAGAGAGTATGTGTAAAATCCTGATTTTGTGGTCATTCACACTTACTACACTTCCCTTACCCTTCCTTTAGCACTGCTGCTGATGTCCCTCATCTGCAAAGATACCTTTGGACAGCTCTCCAACATATAAGTGCCATGGCGCTTGCGTAACTAGTTAGGTAAGAGTTGTAATCCTGGCCCTGGGAGCTGTGAAAATGTTTGTGTGAGAGAGTGTGTCTTTGTAGTCACCCAATTTTGTGGTCATTCACACTTACTATAATTCCCTTACACCTCCTTTAGCACTGCTGTTGATGTCACTCACCTTCAAAGATACCTTTGGAGAGTTTTCCAATGTATAAGCTTCATGGCGCATGTGATAACTGTGTAATACTGTAGTGTAGCAAACTAGTTAGGTAGGAGTTCTAATCCTGGTTCTAGCAACTGTGAAAATATGTGTGTGTGTGTGTGTGTGTCTTTGTAGAGACCTGCTTTTGTGGTCATGCACAATTACTACACTTCCCTTACTCCTCCTTTAGCACTGCTGCTGATGTCACTCACCTTAGAGGTATGCTTGGACAATGTTCTACCTGTAATCTCTGTGGCACATATGATAAATGCAGAGCAATATAGTAGCAATAACTATGTAGGTAGGGGTTTGAATTTCATTCATGGCAAGTGTGTATGTGTACATGTATCTACATATAAATGTCTGTATGTTAAAGATTTTGGCCCCATTTACACCCAGTACACTTTTCAGTGCCCGGCTTTAGCAGTCCTGCAGAAATCACTCACCTTAGAAGTACCTGTTGGCAACCCTCAACCATGTAAGGTTAGTGGTGCATGTGGTAAATGTGTAACATAATGGTCCACAAACATAGCAAGATAGAGGTTTGAACCATGTGTGTGTAGGGTAAAATATTTTGTGAAATCTCTCACCCACTACATCACCCAATGCCAGTATTTACAAGGGCTGGTGATATTCCTCACGTTAGAAGTACCTTGGGATGACATCCACCCTAAGCTCCGTGGTGAGTGAGATAAATGTGTAACACTGTAGTAGGAATACATAGCTAGGTAAGAGTTTGAAACTCAGTACTGGCAAGTGTGTGTCTGTCATCAGGTTTTTGGGTGGGTGTTGGTGTGATTGTATAATAACAGGATCCAGTGGGGGTGGGTTTTGCTAAATTATTATATTGAGGACCTAGTATATGTCCCAATGCCCACATTACAAGGCCAACAGTTGTCAAACACCATAGAGGTTGGTGTGGACAATCCACAGCCCCAAATATCTAGTGCCATGTGCAATGAGTATGTGACAGTATAGATTAGTGAACAATATAGGCAACCCTACTAATTCTCAGAGACCACTCTTCACCCACAAATCATACACAAACACAATTGGCTAGGCAGCAACCACTATATCAGTAGTTCTCCTGCAAATTGCCACACAGATAGTACCCATGGTGTGATTGCAGTAGACTATATGTCTGTTGACCACAACAGTGCCATCAGAAAGTATTGCAGTGGACTACATGTCTGTTGACCACAACAGTGCCATCAGAAAGTACTTTGATGTGTTACATTGCCTGACTGTGTGTTATCCAGCAAGTAAAAGGACATGACACCCTGTTCCATCCCCTCAGTAGCCCAATTAATGTGTACTGTGGCCCTTGTGCCATGTTCCCCACTGGACGCCTGCAACAACTGTAGAGTTTGCAGACATACCCCACAAAAGGAATTCTATGCCTTATACACATGCCCTGTATGGACAGATGCCAATAACTCCACTGAATCCCCATATCATACTGTATATGTAGGTGCAATCACTACCTCAGTTGCATAGCCAGGTCTCACCAAACAAGGTCAGGAATGCTATTTCTGAAGATACCAATCTGTCCACACAACATGCCCCAGAGACATCAAGCACACTTCCACACTTCAAAGAACATGCATGTGGGACATGTGCACAACCCAGACACTGTCCATGTTATGGTATATAAATCTCATACTGGCCACCCACAATAGAAATCTGGATGAGTGGATGGGGAATACTATACCCACCCCTGAGGACCACTCCAGTGACTATACTCCTGAGCCACACTGGGGACTATTTTCATGTGGCCTGATACCAGGGTATTCCCTTGTGCTAGCCTTGTAGAGCCTTCAGGCCCATTCATCTACTACACACCTATGAAGTAATGAACCTATGGATCTCAGTACTGGCAAGTGTGTGTGTGTGTGTGTGTGTGTGTGTGTGTGTGTGTGTGTGTGTGTGTGTGTGTGTGAATAGTAATCTCAGTGTGTTTGGTTGATGAATATCCCCTGTGGCTGTGGTTATTATCAATTGGAGGTGTGTCCAAACCACAACACGTACCATTCTCCATTCTACAACAGATGTTGTAAATCAACATATACCTATGTACAACCCTCAGCCCTATAATCTGTGAGGCAAATGCAATCACTGTGTTACAGACTGGTGACTGTTGTGCACATACTGTACCCTGCCTATGACATGGTGGATGTGTTACCACATGGTCATACCGCATGGTCTTGCTGCAGGGCTACATCCTGGTGGCACACAGACACCTAGAACCATACCACATGGTCTTGCTACAGGGCTACAGCATGTGAGAACACATTCACTCAGCACTTCACTTGTGGGTGGAGAGAGGGGTAAATCTGGCACTGAATGTGTTGCCAAGACTGTGGCCCATATCAGTTGTCTCAGGATAGGTATTAGCATTGTGCAGTAACTCAGAGCACTTGTGTTTAATGCTGTGGAGGTTGCTGTTGTAACTATCAAAGGCTATTGTGACTGTCGTCAGTGTCTGCTGCATGTCTGCTATCATAGATGCCTATAGGGGATTCCATGAAGGATCCAAAGTTGTGTTTGAGGCTAATAAGGGAGTTCAACAGTCATGGGACACCACCTTTCTCTGCAACAGTGTCCTCCTTTTGATGTACACTTTAGTAATGGCAGGGGGCCATCACATTGTCTCCAAGTTTTTGGAGGACAGTGTCTGGATTCTGTTGGCTCTGGCTAGTACCATGTATTCATGTACCTGTTTATACAGTGTCTATGTGTATGCTTCCACAGTCATACAGCTATTTCCCATTGCCATGGGTGCAGTGAAGACATCCACTCCTGTTTTCATGGCTGCAAATTCAGCTTTGGAGAGGTTTTGCAAGGTGGTTACCTTTGTGTGGGGTTTGGCTGACATGTTGAGTTCCATGTTGATATACAGCCTGTGCGAATCTCACCATGCAGGGATTGACATCTGTGGATGAGCAACAGTCTCATATTTAAGTAGTCAACACAGGTCAAGGTTGTTGCATCCTGTACTGGGGGTCAGTATGACCTGGTCCAGGGCAATGGAAATGTTGAATCCCAGAAGTGTTGAACCACTGTACTGGTGCTTAGGTTCATAGGTTCATAGATTGGTACTAAGCTAACTGCCCTTGCGAGCCATTTTAAGCCTAGCCAATTATCCCATGTGAGAGTCAAACCCTGCACCTTGTGTTTGTAAGGCAAATACCTTAACCTTTAGGCCACCCTATGCACCTTGGCTGCTTTCTCCAGGTGATGGAGGGGTAATTGAAGACTCATACTATGTCAGTGTTGCGTTGGACCATCATAGATGGCAGGGTGTTGGGGAATGTCCATTGACAGTCTAGGGACATAGGTATGAACCCATAGCAGGCTATGGTCTGGATTGCACTATTACCCCAAGGCAGTAATACTGGAAGTATCACCAATGCATTATGATGGGATACTAGACTGGAGGTGTTCCTAGCCATAATGAATATGGAGACAACATCACCTGTGGAGATGTGGTGTGATCCATGTTTATGTGCTGACAGCTGTGAAATGTGTCATAGACTGATACTGCAGGTCTGCTGCTGTGACCCACCTCTCCATTACAGCAGACATGTGTCCTCCACTCCAATGACTGCTATGAGTGACTGCATCCTGACAGAAGTCTACTGTTGAGCAGCATGACCCCCAGATTGCAAACATGTAGCTGATATGGTGGTAATAACATTAGGCACACTACCTAATAAGGCATCATAGGGGTGACAAGACACTTAGCCAGTACCTGGAAACCCAGCGGTGACAGATGTAGGACATTTGTTGCAAGTCATTAGGTTCTGTCAACCATGTCATCTCAAGCAGAGAGGTACTGGATCCCCTGAGAATGACACACAACACGTAAGCCAATGTTGCAGTCAATCATCTGTTGATAGTACCGCAGCATCATTCTGGGTGACAGCGGTACACTCCCCAGGGCTGCTGTAACACCTGTCTGGACCACATAATCAGAGAGTTCAGCCATGTCTCTTGTCATGTAGTCCAGGGAGGTGTATCCCAAGTCATTCACACCCACATGGATACAGAGCAATACTCGTATTGTGGAGTGCCATGACTGGCTGTGTCATGTGTTGGATGTTGGCATGTGATAGATATTTGGCTGTTACCTGCTGCATATTCAACTTAGTGAGTGGGATATGTGTGTGCCTCAGGGATGAGTTACCCATGATCACTGTATTGTGCAAGGTGGTTAACCTTAGGTGCTTAGGTTGAGGGGCACACTGTGTAGGTGAAATATGTGTCCCTTGGCATGTGCCATGTCACAGTGTCTGAGTGGGTGTCTTTCTTGCCGGTCTGTGCTGTTTGGGTAAATGTCCATTGAATGCCTCTGGGAAGGTGGGTCTGTGGCTTTTCACTGTATGTCATGGCTGTCAAAGTGGGTGTCATGCTGAGCTACATGTTCCACATTGTGTGGTGCAGGTGTTGATCTTATCATCTTGACCTGCTAGTCCAGTCTTTGCTGGAGAGTGCATATGTCCACATTGGGTGATATATGGGTAACCCTCACAGGTCTGAGTGTTTTGGAGTTTAGAGGGGAGGGTTGTCTGTGCACATGAGGCAGTTGCAACAGTGCCTCAGAATGAACAAGTGCACCAGGTTAATAGGTAAAAGCACAGATAACCACCCTTCAAACATGCCAGGAGGGGTGGACATAACTACTATGTACTGGGACTACATCTGTGATGAACAAGTACTGCTGACGGCTCCCAGGTGTGCCACACTTCTTGATACAGTAACCTGGTGAAGTGCCAAGCCATAATGCTAGTTGAAGTCTAAGACAGAAAGAACTAGCATGATGTATGCGTGGAACAGAAGGCAGACTGTCTGCTACCTGTAATACTTTACTACAGCTGTTCAGTTATCAGCAGCTTTGGCCATGTGAAGGTTTAGTAAGCTCTGTAGCACAAGCAGTAACTGGGTAACACTATAGTAGACCTACCTAGATAGGCTAATCCCAATACTGGCAAGTGTGTATGTGTGTGTGTGTGAATCATGTACTGTCTGGCTTATACCATTTTTGACCTGTGTACTACTGTTTACACTTCCCTTCACTCCAATTTAGTAGTTCTATTGATGTCCTCCACCTTAGAAGTACCTTTTGAAGAAATAGAAATGTATAAGCTCTGTGGCACATCTGACAACTGTGCAGCACTGTAGTAGGAATACCTAGATAGGCAGGAGTGCTAATCCCAATACTGGAAAGTGTACGTGAATCATGTACTGTCTGGCTTATACCATTTTTGACCTATGTACTACACTTTACACTTCCCTTCACTCCAATTTAATAGTCCTGCTGATGTCACCCACCTTAGAAGTACCTTTGGAAGAGGTAGAAATGTAAGTGGCATGTCTGATAATTGTGTAGTACTATAGTAGGAATACCTAGATAGGCAGGAGTTCTAATCTTAACACTGGGAACTGTTTGTGTGTGTCTGAGGATCATATCTTGTGTGGCTTATACCATTTTGATATGTATACCATACACGGCTGGTGACCACCTCCTGCTGCCATTACTTTATATAGTGTGGTAACAGCATCTACCTCACATGCAGCAGGTTAACTATTGTACAGTCCTCTATACAAATGTGTCTGGAATATCCATGTGTTTGCAACCTATACATGGTTGGAAGTGGTCTGTGTGCCTTAACAATGCCCATGTATGTGATGATATAGTCAAAAAGGCCACAGTGAGTGTACTGACACATATGGCAGCATGAGGTATCATACCTGACTGAAACATCATGCTGATACTATGTCTGCCGCCCTCACAGGTGGCCAGCCTTGTAGCTGCAATACACGAGTCCAGATGCTTGGTTTTACAAGTGAACTGTTCTTGTTATGGGTCACATTTTATGTCTGGAAGAGGTGTGGACCATCATATTGTGGTCCTAATTAGTATGTAAAAGGAACACCTTGCATCTTAAGACAGATGTGTACACAATTTCTATCCACTGCATACCACTAATGTGTCATGCATGACCCTACATTAGGCTGTTTGTCCAGCCCAATTTGCTGGCCTCTGTCCAGATGCCTTGGCACTGACCAGTTGTGAGGTATGCTACAGAAATGTTGAATTCACATCACATAGGCCCCAGTGGTGACCACTGTGATACAATACACTTGACCCCAGCACAAGTGAACATGCACAACAAGCAATGTAGCTATTACATAAAGTAATATAGCTATTACTGATGGCTGTGTGCATGGTGAATTGCATGCTCTTCACATGCCTGGGGTATTGCCAGGCAACAACAGAACAATATCATGCTCACCAACTTCAGGCTGCTGTCCCATATGCAGACCAGAGGGTCCTAGGTAGTTGTGAGTGGGAGTTATTGTCAGCAGACTCGCATGTGGCCTTGGTACAGGACGGATGCAGCATGTCTGCACGTCTACAGTACTAACTGCAATAATGCACAATGTCCTGACCTCACCATAGATGTGCACCTCTGTGCATTAGAAAATCCCATCCACAACTGCAATCGGACCTGACACATGCATGTAGATACAATACAGATACATGTATGTCTGAGACATTAGTGTACTAATCCCCACTGGGCCCTTACCTGCATGCTCCTCATCCAGTGTGTGTGTGTGTAACCCACCTCCACAGTGCTTCCCTCAGCTTCATGACTTGTGCATTGGGTGTGTGTCCCAGGTTTGGTGAGAGCTCCTCAGTGAGTGTCGGGGGGGTTAGACAGCTGGGCCCCCACCTGTGGCTAGCAAGTCCCTCACTACAGCAGCAGCCCATTGACTGGCATGATGAATGAGGTCTGTGACCTGATGCTGCACATGCTCATAAGTTCTGCTGTATGGGCTGGCATCATTTACCCTGTGGACCACACTGTTCCACATGGCGGTCCACTCCCACACATATTTTGCTCTCTGTCCAAATAACAGGGCATAATGTCCAATCACATATTGGGTGATGATGTCAGTTTCCCCATCAGAGAATGCTGATAGGCAAGCACTCTGCATGTTACCTGGAAGACATAATCAGGAAAAAGGTCACAGGACCTCACACAGTTGTCAAAATGCACATCAACAGTGGACATTACTTGCAAATAATCCACACTACACCAAAACCCTCCAGGCTATCATGGCTGTAGCAGCATTACACACCTGTCCCTGAGCTATTGTATTCCCCCCAATGTTGGACATTTGATTGCATAATCCTCTATTCTCCATTTGTGTGCAAAGGGTTGACAGTGGGTATCTTCCATGTGGATGGTGTGTGGATGGTGGTAGGTCTGTGTTTGACTGTGTTGTGTGATGCAGCGGTGTGAGCACATGCCTGAGTTCATGTAGGAGGCAGGCAGTGATGTTATTATGCCCCATGGAGATATGCTGCTATTGCCATCAGTAGGCAATATGTACATGCTCACCATTGCTGAGGGGAGGAGTGTGGTTGATGTGCATATCTCCCTGTACAACTGGGGTGGACAGGGTGGCAATGTTCCCACCTAACCTGTGTGATGCAGGTGTGTATGAGGTATTCCTTACCCCCAGTACAGGGTGAATTGTGGTGTTTCCTCTGAGACTTGCAACATATGTTGAGACACAATTGCAGTTGTCCTTGGTGGTGTGGATATGTCTGATTTATAGTCATAGTCAGCCTTACAGGAAGTCACATGTGAACTTACATGCTTGCTCAGATATAGGTGGAATTGCTTCCAAGTTGTTGCCAGCACCTATGTGTCCCTGTGCAGCCAATGTAGCAACCTATTATGTGGTTAGTGCATTGCTGCTATCCACCAAAGGGGAAAACTCTACCTTGGTGAAGGCTGGATATACAGGTCAGATACTATTGTGTCCATATAGCTGCAGTAGATATAAAGGGTAAACACCTCTGATACACTGCCTAGTATTTGTGCAATTGGAACATGACACCACAATAACTCATTGCAAAACAATTCCCACCTGTGGTGTGACCTATAGCCTGTACAATTCAATTGAAAACATAATCTGGTCTGTGAAAACATATGAAAGCAATATTCAGTACAATCAGCCAGCTGAATGAGTGTGCACACCCTTAAACTGATATGTTGTGTATGCACCTCTTGAGATGGTTACAGCATTCATCCATCTTGGTCTGGACTCTAACATCATGGCACATCTTCGCTTGGCAATAGTTGCTCACCTTCCTAGAAACACCTTTGATTGTATTTCAATGGAATTGTACAGGTTAGGGGTCACATTCAAGATGAGAAGCATTATGAAATGATCTTTTGTGGTCTGATTGTCATACAGCACACATACCTGGCATTCCAACAGGGGTGTGTACACTTGTGATATCCACTGTATATAGGTCTTGATATAGCTGGTAGTGGTAGACATGGACAAAGGGTCATAAAACAGGTGGACACTTCTCTGATTAATACCTGATAATCATGCCTACTCTAGTACCCATATCTGTGTCAGAGAAATGCAAAAACCAGTAGCTGTACACGTTTATGTCTGTTGTATGCACTGATACTGATATTACACGTGTGCAACATGCACAACCTATGTACCTGAAATCTTGAAACCCATGTGATTAGTTTTGTGCCTTCCAGCTGAACATACGCATGCCTACATGTGCCCAGGGGATACCTGGTATACATTTCTGTTATATGTTAGTATGGCACACTGTATTTACAGTCTTGCTGCTCAATCATACTTCTCAGCCTGTTACAGCAGTACGTCTGGACAATGGCACACATAAATGGGTGTCAAAGGGGACATCAGTATTGATACTGTATTAATATAGCTGCAACATACATTAGTATGTTGATTGCACAGTAGGGTTTGACATTACTGTGATAACATGGAAGATGTCCAACAGTCATAAGTAGGCTATTATGTTACAATGTCATTGCTTACAGACCTGCCAATGGTTTGGCTGAAATAATACAAGTATATGTGCATGTGACTACAGATAGTCACAAATGTGCTTATTGTCCAGCAGAACACTGTACAGTCTACTGTTATTAATTCAGTATATGAATGTCAAAAACAGATAGGTACGGACTCCTTGCTCCAGCAAATATATCCAGATAGAGGTTAACAAAAACCCAAGACAGAGTGAAATTCCTTTAACGCAAAATTTATTAATACAGCGTTTTCGCCGTGTACACTGACACAGCTTCTTCAGAATACAAAACCTAATTAGTCTAAATCAGTTTAAGTACATATCCAAAAAGGAAATGATGTCATAGCGATAGAAGGTTGTTGTTAAAGGTGCATAAAAAATATAAAAATGTGTAAACATTTTATTATTTGTCAAAACACATATATAAAAAAATCAAGTCAGTATTAAAATATTAACTTATTAGGTTAAAACATATTGTAAAATGTTTGTGTTTAAACATGAAAGACATGTATAGCGTATTGTAAACAATGTTAACAACAGCCAAGAAAATGTGAAAGAGTTCAGTTAATACTGAAAGATCTAAATCATAAAACTGAAACTTGTAAGACTGTTGATACTTTAAAAGGAATAACAATTTGAAGGAGTTATCACAAAGGAATGCCCCTAAAACTTTCTTCAACAAGAAAATAGGCATGTTCCCTTGTGGCTTCTGTAATAGATGCCACAAAGTTAGATCAGGACAAACCTTTTCAATAAGGAATAAAAAATACACCATTAGAGTCCCCCTTAATTGTGAAAGTAAATCAATTATCTATGTGGCATTCTGTGACTGTTGCCCATCCTTCTACATCGGTAAAACCGATCGTAGACTCCGTGTACTAATACATGTGCGAACACCTTTATGCTATCAGGACGGAGAGAAGCGAAAACAACGCATTGGCCGTACATACCATTAATCATCCTGGGCACAGTTTTTCTTTCATGGCAATAGACCAAATACAGGGTAATATTAGGGGGGGCCCTATTCCATTACTGTTAGAACTCTGTGAACTTGAGTGGCAACTGAGAACGGACGCATTTAACTTTCCGGCCCTAAATGAGAATTGCAGTATTTCTTCAGTTTTAAAACTGAGAAGTTACTTAAGATGAGTACATCATGTTTTTCTGCCTTCTCACCTGTTAGGGCCTTCCTTAATCCTCAATTTATTAACTTGTTAAATCAGTTAGACTGCTTATTTGGGTCAATCACAGTTGTAACTCCTGCCCTCAAGTATCAACAGTCTTACAAGTTTCAGTTTTATGATTTAGATCTTTCAGTATTAACTGAACTCTTTCACATTTTCTTGGCTGTTGTTAACATTGTTTACAATACACTATACATGTCTTTCATGTTTAAACACAAACATTTTACAATATGTTTTAACCTAATAAGTTAATATTTTAATACTGACTTGATTTTTTTATATATGTGTTTTGACAAATAATAAAATGTTTACACATTTTTATATTTTTTATGCACCTTTAACAACAACCTTCTATCGCTATGACATCATTTCCTTTTTGGATATGTACTTAAACTGATTTAGACTAATTAGGTTTTGTATTCTGAAGAAGCTGTGTCAGTGTACACGGCGAAAACGCTGTATTAATAAATTTTGCGTTAAAGGAATTTCACTCTGTCTTGGGTTTTTGTTAACCTCTATCTGGATATATTTGCTGGAGCAAGGAGTCCGTACCTATCTGTTTTTGACATTCATTGGTTTTCTATTTCCACATTTTCTATTAATTCAGTATATCACATGCAGTTCAACACACGTCTGCAACAGTACTTTACTATGCACATGCCCTCTATAGGTCATTCAGCTTTACAAGGCAAACGTGTCATACTCATAATCACAGGTAACATGGATATGGAAAACATCCCATTAACTGGCCTAGCAGTGGCACAGTCACAACTGTTTGACAGACACCCCTGAGGTTGTCATATATGAGCTGTCCTTTCCTAGGGTGAGTCAGGCTCCCGAGCTGTGATACTACCTAACAACCTCTCAGAACATCACATCTGGACAAAGCCTAAAATTATGGGGGGATCAATAGGGACAGACTTTAAATATTCCTGTTACAAGCATAGGAAGTTTGTAGAATGCTACATTTTGCATTACGGTGAATATTCTTAAGGCTGTGAAGTTTTAAACTCAAGTGTTTGTCATTACTTGATGGCTTCAATCCTCAGGTATTTGCCAGAAAAGTACAGATTTCAGGAGGAACACACAACAATATATGATGGTAAAATGTGGACATTCTGTGAAGATCTGTACAGTTGCGATATCTCCCACTGCAGAGAGGGCCAGATGCTATGGCCATAGCAGCTGTTTAGCAGGACAATAGTACAGCAAGTCTTGTTGGGACATATATATCTCCAAATCATGTTTCCCATTACAGACCAAGTACTACATTCAATTACTTGTTTACATGTTCCACTTACCTTTTTTCTTTCTTCTCTTTTCCACTTTGTTTCATTTGTTATTTTTCTCTCTCTCTCTGTGCACTACAGGGATAGAGCTGGTTTGAATAGGTGACTGCATGGCTTTTGTAGGCGATGCACATGACCAGGTGATGGCCTGTGCACCTATTGGGGTTCCCCACTTGCTGATTGCATGCAGAGCAGCTGCGTAG
>NC_056743.1:58148637-58208637 GCF_019279795.1 Protopterus annectens | reverse complement strand
AGAAGGTCGCAGTAAGCTGCCTGTCAGGCGCTAGAATCCGCCACATAACACAAGCACTCAGGTCTCTCAACAGCAGGTACAAGTACGACTCAGTCATTGTCCACGCTGGTGTCAACGACCTGAGACGTACCTCCTTGGACTACATGAAAAGAGACATTGAGGAGCTCTCTGATTATGTAGCCCAGGCAGGTATGACCCTGACCTTGAGCAGTATCCTACCTTCACCTAGAATGATGCCACAATACAGTGATAAGATGATCAGCTTTAATAATTGGCTTAAATTCTGGTGTCATTCAAAGGGGATCCAATGTCTGTCTGCCTGGGATGACATGCTGGACAAGCCACGCTGCTTCGCAAGGGATGGCTTGCACCTGTCACTCCTAGGCTTCCGGATATTGGCAAAGGCTCTTGCCACCCCCATAGTGCCTT
The DNA here is from genome assembly GCF_019279795.1 of Protopterus annectens. Lineage (NCBI taxonomy): Eukaryota > Metazoa > Chordata > Ceratodontiformes > Protopteridae > Protopterus > Protopterus annectens. The sequence continues at coordinate 58,208,208 of NC_056743.1, read as the reverse complement.
TTTTAGGCAAGGCTCAAATTCTAAACCTACCACCCTAGAACACAAAAAAGTAAAAAACTAAGGGTAATGCTGCTCAATGCCAGAAGTCTCAATCTCAAGATGCACGCACTCGAGGCCCTTCTCAGTATGGAGAACATCGATGTCTGTGCTGTGACAGAAACCTGGTTCAAGGCTCCTGAGAGCACCCCAGCACTATCAGGTTTCACCTCATATCATGCGTTCGGCCCCAAAATCCGGACAACACCAAGAAAGGAGGGGGGGTGTCCATATTCATAAAGGACACCCACACCTCAAGGTTGGTGGCAACGCACGATGCATCAGAGACCATCCAGGTGCAATTAACCATAGGCAAGACTGCTCTGCAATTTGTAGCATGTTACAGGCCACCCTCCCAAACTCAGGAACCTCACATGGCCTTCCTGAAAACAATGGAGGGGATAAATGTATCTCCAAACACCATCATACTAGGTGACTTCAACTACCCTAATATAGACTGGGAACACTACTCAAGCCCAAACACTCTAGCCCAAAGGTTCCGGGAGTTCATAAACTCAAATGCCATGGAACAACTAGTCACCATCCCCACAAGAGGAGAAAACATACTTGATCTCATCATCACGAACATGGGATTACAATGTTCAACACCGGAAGTATACCCCTCACTGGTGAGATCAGATCATAAACTAATCTCGCTGGAGGTCCTCATCCCGCCCCCACCTGAAATAAAAAAGACCACAGTGAAAAACTTCTCAAAAGCCGACTTCACACTTCTAAAAACTAGTGTGGTCTCCTTTAAGGCCCCTGAGCCAGTGGTAAACATTACTCAAACCGCTGAATCACTTACAAATGCCTTCTACCAGCACCTACAGGACTGCATGGATCAGGCAATCCCAAACAAAACTAAGACTCTTTGTACCAAAGGCAAGCGTCCAGTCTGGTGGACCCCAGCCATAAACAAGCTCTACAACAAAAGGAGGAAGCTACTACAAGATAGAGCAAAATCCTTGAAAGGTAAGACACCTTTGATCGTTATAAGTAAAAAACTAAGAGCTCTCATAAAATCATCCAAGGCAAATTTTGAGAGAAAAATCACCAAGGACTCAAAAGACAATCATAAGGCCTTCTTTAGCTATGTTAGAAACCTAGGAGGAAACTCCCAGATATGCTCAGAATTAGTTCAAAATGATGTGAAGATTACTGAACCTACACACATTGCCAACATACTGGCTGACAGGTTCAGTGCAAACTTCTCCCCCCTCCCCCCCAAAAGGAGATATATCTATACGAGAGGATTGTAGCCGCCCAAACAGCTCCAGCGCCCAGGTGAGGACTGCGCTCTCCAAAGCAAAAACACAGCATCCATGGGACGGATGGTGTCCCCGGCTGTGTGCTCCATTTAACTCAATGAGGAATTAAACCCGCAGTTAGGACAGCTGTTTAATCTTAGCCTCACCTCAGGATACGTGCAAGGAGTGGCGCCGCGACTGTGGTCCCACTTCACAAGGCGGTGCCTCCACCGACCCTGGAAATTACCGTCCCATTAGCTTGACAAGCCTTATCTGCAAAGCCATGGAGAGGATCATAATGGAACTCATAAATAAAGACATAGGGAACTTGCAGACTTTGGATCCAACCCAGTTTGGCTTTGTCAAAGGCAGATCATGCCTTTTAAACTTGGTTGACTTTTTCGAGACAGTCACCAAGGCCATTGATGAGGGAAAGGCAGTCCATACAGCCTACCTTGACCTGGCAAAGGCCTTCGACACAATACCCCACTCAGGTATCATCGAAAAACTCATCAGCTTGAATGTAAACCCATACATCACAAGATGGGTTGCAAACTGGCTAAGTGACAGAACCCACAGGGTCAGAGTTGCTGGAGCCATGTCAGACTCAAAGCCTGTCACAAGTGGTGTCCCACAGGGCTCAGTCCTGGGTCCACTCTTGTTCGGCATCTACTTTTCTGAAGTACAAGCAAACACAGGAGGGTTATGGCTGACAAAGTTTGCAGATGACTGCAAACTGGCCATAGTCGAAAACACATCTGACACAGATATCCTTCAGAAGGGCCTCACAGAAATGGATAACTGGTGCCAGAGCCATGGCCTAAAGTTAAATGCCAAGAAATGCATAGTCATACCCTTGGAAAAACAAGGTTACCCCTAGCTACCATATAGGTGGCAATCCACTGAGCACAGAAGAAGTCATCAGGGATCTGGGGACCCAGGTTGACAGTAGCCTTTTGTTTGACACTCATGTTGCTAAAGTAGTTAGGAAAACCTTCTACATTGCCCACCTGATCATGAAGGGATTCACATCTAGATCAAGGGAGGTCATCGTCCCCTGTACTCATCACTCATTAGACCTATGATTGAGTACAATGCCCCATTCGAATGTATCTGACCCGACACCTGCAGCAGCTGGAAAGGCCCCAAAAGTTCCTCACCAAAAGGATAAAGGGTCTCAAAAATATGTCTTATGCTGCCCGACTGAAAGAACTCCAGCTCTATTCAGTCTCATACCGCTTGCTCAGAGGTGACCTGTGCCTGACATATAAGGCCATGTCAAACCCTGATTTGATGAATATGCTTCACCTCAAAAAATCTAGATCCCTCAGAACCACAAGGGCGGGAGACTTAAACCTTGACATGGTTATTAATAGAACATGCTGGAGGGACAGATTCATCACCCAGAGACTCCCTATGCTGTGGAACAAAATCCCGGTACATGTGAGGCAGAGCACCTCGCTGGCCTTGTTCAAGAGGAATCTTGACCAATGGATGGGGGATCGCAGATATACCCCAGGGATTACTTCAGTGTCACTGCTTGAAAGAGGCACAGCAAAATAATAGGCATAGTTTTATTCAAACTAAAGGGGTGGCAAAAGCCAAATAACTATGGGCTAGGCTTATAAATGCCCTTGGGCAGATAGCCTAGTATGAACCTATGAACCTATGAACCTATAAACACACTTTTTACTATGCTTCTGCAAGGGGGCAAGCCCCCTCACTCCCTGTAAATTAAATATACCAACTCCAAGATCACACTACAGTGAGAAAAAGTTAATTTCCTAACCCCACTGTATCAAGCTCCCCTGCAGAAATGAGTAAAAAGTGTGTTTGGTAGTTTGGTGTCATTATATGTCATTAGATGTGGAGGGAATGTTATTTTCATGTGATTTGTACTGTTAGATATTATGAAATTCAGTTCAATGTTATGGGTTTTAGATGTTTTGAAGGGGACCCATACATATATATATATATATATATATATATATATATATATGTGTGTGTGTGTGTGTGTGTGTGTGTGTGTGTGTGTGTGTGTGTGTGTGTGTGTGTATATACATAACATATGCCCATGACATGTAATCGAGTCATACCTCAGCACCATAACTCTCAACATCTTAGTGCAAGGGAACATAATGTATGTATTGCAGTTATAAATGTAGAATGTTGCTACAGTGACAGGAGCTGTGTCAACATACATGTTGTGAAGGAAGGCTTTTCTGACACTGACATGTACACCATCAGTTACTGACAGAATCATAAAATCATCATATTGAAGTACCACACAAATCACAGTTATGATCCTGTGGAATACAGAATAAATATGAGCAATAAACTTGAACAGACTGAAACAATCTCATCAGTCAGGAGGTGTACACAACACCCCTTAATGCAAGAAATGCAGAATAAGCCTGACAAAGGGGATGTTTAAACCATGAAATGGGGACATATCACACATACTGGACTAGAAAACCTCACACAGTTGATGTATTTACGCCCTCATGTCTGTCCTAACACATATTAACTGGAAGAGCAGAGGTCCCAAGCCCACATACTTCCCACTAGTTAGTGACATACATCTTTACAGCAGCCCACTGCTTTGTCAGAAATACACAACACATATGGTGGCTAAGCAACAGTACATCTGACAAATATCTGGACATAACATCACACTAGGGTAAATACACTGAGCTGCTAGGCATGTCACAAAGCACTGTCTACACTACAGGCAGACTGCCACAACACTAACCTAATTTACCTATGGGGGAATACAAATGTAATTGCAATTATAGCAGGCACTACAGGCATGTAACAGCACAGAGTAACAGACACCAGTGTGAAAGTGCATACCCACAACCAATCTCAACACAGTCGCAGTCACATAATGGTAAGTCTAAGTAATAGTACAGTATATGAACTGTGTGAACAACAGTTAACATCATGTTTCCTACTCACACACTAACCCTACATATACTGGCCCAATTAACAGTGTAGTCTGATGCCTGACTATGGTATGGGACATGTCTTAGTCTGGCCCTACAAACATATAGGCATGGAATGTCAGATAGAACAGCATGGAATGTCTGATAGAAGAGGACCAATAACACTGACATCTATTCCAGTCTTTACACAGGCCAAATAACAATCACAATACATGGCTACATAATACAGACACTCTGTCAACAATCATCAGAAGTACATAGACCTCACTACTGCACAGACTACAACAGAATGTCCAGGTTTTGTCCTATACGTTACATGTCTGGCAGTCTGATATATCACTGGCTTGATATCAGGAATTATGTCAGTAAATAATGGTATACTGTACATATCCACCTCTTACTGCAAGACATTTGAACAAAGGGTGACAGACTTGGGGAACAGAGGCAGAAACACAGGGCCAATATTGACATATTGCAGTTATAAACTGAGAACATGGCTGGTGTAACAGGGTTTGTTGTGACATATCTCTTCTGAGGGATATAAAGTCAGTAACACACATGGATATTACCATTTACTGACTACAATCAACAGAGTATGCTATTGCATTTATAAAGACAGACAATGTGTGAGTGACACACCAAATTGAAGACTCCAAACTCTAGCCATTCTGCACATAGCCCTACAGGTGAGAGTTTTCTCAACTACATAACACTGTCATGCCAAATTTTAAATCATGCAGAACAGCCATATCCACACAAACCCTGTTAAATCCAACATTACTTTAAATGTAGAACAGCAATACTTACATTATGTCCCCATGTCTGGAACATCCTCCTCCAGTTTGTTGGCCTATCTCCACAGTGTTTGTTGTAAGAGATATTTCCAACTACGCTCTGTGATGTTGCTTGTCACACACCCACATGAAGTATTGCTCAAAGTGAAGGAGTAGAGCCAATACCCACTTGCAGTGCTTACTTATAGGAGTGTGTTTCCATGTAATTGGCTATAGGAATGATACCACAGCTTTTCCACATGCAATTAGCAGGTGGAGGACTCCAATTCATGCACAGGCCATCAGCTGATCATGAGCATTACCTACCAATGTCAAACTCCTGCCTATGCAAAACAGGTGCATTTTTCCACATCTACCAGAGAGGGAGAGAGAGAGAGGGGGAAAGAAAGAAAGGATGACAGAAAGAGCCAAGCATGTTTATGTATGATCTGTGCATGGAAAAAGATCTCTGGGTATTATAATGGTTGCTTATATATACATTTATGGCTGTGGATTGTCTACAACAACCTCTATCGTGTTTGACAACTGTTGGCCTTGTAATGTGACATTGGGACATATGGGTCCTCAAGATGAAAATGTAGCAAAACCAAACCTGCAATGGATCCTGTTATTACACAATCACCCACAGAGGATACTACTGACACACACGTACACACACACACACACACACACACTCACTTGCTAGTGCTGTGTTTCAAACCCCTACCTAGCTATGTATTGGTACTACAGTGTTACGCAGTTATTGCAGACACCATGGAGCTCATATGTTGGAGAGCTGGTCATAACGCTTTCTTTGAAGGTGAGTGACATCAGCTGCAGTGCTAAAGGAGGGGAGAGGGAAGTGTAGGAAGTGTGAATGACCACAAAATCAGGTATCAACAAAGACACATACACTCTCATACACAAACACACACATTACCACAGTTGCCAGGACCAGGATTAGAACTCCTTCCTAACTAGTTTGCTACACTATGGTATTACGCAGTTATGGAAAGTGCCACAGAGCTTATATGTTAAAGAGCTGTCCAAAGATATCTTTGAAAGTGAGTGACATCAGCTGTAGTGCTAAAGGAGGGGAGAGGGAAGTGTAGGAAGTGTGAATGACCACAAAATCATGTATCAACAAAGACACAAACATTCTCACTTAGGACAAGGATTAGAACTCCTGCCTAACTAGTTTGCTACACTACAGTATTACACAGTTATTGCAAGTGCCACAGAGCTTATATGTTGAAGACCTGTCCAAAGGTATATTTTTGAAGGTGAGTGACATCAGCTACAGTGCTAAACGAGGGGAGAGGGAAGTGTGAATGACCACAAAATCAGGTGTCAACAAAGACACACACACACACACATTATCACAGTTGCTAGGTCCAGGATTAGAACTCCTACCTTACCAGCTTGCTACACTATTGTATTATGCAGTTAGCACAAGCACCACAGAGCTTATATGTTGAAGAGCTGTCCAAATTTATCTTTGAAGGTGAGTGACATCAGCTGCAGTGCTAAAGGAGGGGAGAGGGAAGTGTAGGAAGTGTGAATGACCATAAAATCAGGTGCCAACAATGACACACAAACTCTCACACACATTATCACAGTTGCCAGGACTAAGATTAGAACTCTTGCCTAACTAGTTTGTTACACTACAGTATTATGCAGTTATTGAGTTTGTTACACTACAGTATTATGCAGTTATCATGAGCACCACAGAGCTTATAGGCCAAGATTTGGCCAAAGGGTTATTTCAAGGTAACTGACATCAGCGGTGTGCTAAAGTAGGGCAATGGCCTCAAAAGCATTCATCTCTACATGCACACACAATCACAATTGCCAGGACCAGGCTTAGAACTCTTACATAACTAGTTTGCTATACTACAGTATTATGCAGTTATCACAAGCACCACCGAGTTTATAAGGCTGAAATTTGGCCAAAGGGTTATTTCAAGGTGACTGACATCAGTAGCCATGCTAAAATAAGCCAATGGCAGGTGTAGTGGTGTGAATGGCCTAAAAATCATTCATCTCCACACACACACACACACACACACACACACACACACACACACACACACACACACACACACACACACACACACACACATATTATCCTAGTTGCCAGGACCAGGATTAGAATTCCTACCTAACTAGCTTGCTACACTACAGTATTACTCAGTTATCACAAGCACCACATAGCTTATAGAGCTGAGACATGTCCGATGTTTTATTTCAAGGTGACTGACATCAGCAGGAGTGCTAACATGGGCAATGGGAAGTGAGCTTGTGTGACTGGGCCATAAATCATTCCTTTGGAAACACACACTCAGTTGCACACAACTTTACATTTGACAGTACTGAATATACAAATGCTACATGAATGCTGATTTGTACTATCATCTTACATAGTTATTACAAGCACCACGGACACTATAGGGCTGAGGGCTACCAAAAGGAATCTGTACAGTGAATGACATCAGCACATCATGTGATATTGGCCAGTTGGATGTGTATTGGGTGGGGCAGGCCTCATAATGGAATTCTCTCTGTCACTGTCTGTCTCTCTCTTCCCCACATCTCTGTGTGTGTATGTTTGACATGTTATAGTGTGTTGGTCTTGGATATGTGTGAATATTCCTATCCAATATGTGTGTGAAGCATGAATGGTGTACAATTTGGTGTGTGTGCACAGACATCTGCGAATGACAGATATGTATAGTCCACTGTGTTGTCAGACATGGGCTTCATTTCTCTAAGTGTAGGAGCATACCCAGTATGACCTTTTGTATTGAGTGTGTGAATCCATTCCAGGTAGGGCTGTACTCCAGTCCAGGGTTATGTGTTCTACACATACAGCTAGCAACCTGTTTCTGCAGAATATCTGTAAATAAGTTGACAATATGGAGTCACAATGGGTGACAGATAGGGGGATACTGTAACTATTGCTGTCTGTGCTGCTTGTGTTACATTGTTGGTGTTAGCAGAGATATTCAGACATATGTACTGTTTTACACTGTGATGTATTATGTCATCAACTACTGACAGATATAATTATTTGTTCACAGTTATTTACTGGGCAATATCAGGTGAATGAAGCTGAGTCCAGTACTGTGGTCCACAGCCTACACATTCTTGCATACTCCTGCCATTGTGGAGGGGTAGCTACAGACACTTTCTGATGGGTCTGTGTAAATGATCCAGCACCTTGGTACTATGGTGTCTGAGGATTCCCTTCTTGTACATATATTGACTTAACAGAATGGCCATATCCTGCTGTGGCCATACCTCTCAGCTGTACAGATTCACCCAGGTTACCCAGAGGCAGGGCTCATATATCTGGTCAGTTCCCCTTCACATTGTGGTTTATGAGCAGTTTGGAGCCACCCATTACTGGGCTTGCAGGCAGGGGTAGTATGAGCACACATCAGAGTTTCAGACTACACACACTCCATGACGTCCATGCGTCTACACCCCCACTCTGTTATTCTATCCTCTCCCTAACATTATGTGAGTGATATCTGATAATTATCCTTATAGCTGACCCTTCATCTCAGCGGTATTTATGGACTGGTCCACAGTTCATGCAGTGGGGCATGGGGGGCATGCTACTGGGATTTGTCAACATGGCCTTGCATTTGTGTTCTGTTGACTGTGTTAAGTTGTTAGTTGTGATCTCATGAGATACCATACATTGGCACTATGGGTGTGGCACAAGCATTTGACAGAGGACTGTAGGCCATTTGCTAGTGATGCAGGCCATCTGTAGCAGGCCAGTGCATTCTGTCACTCCTACAGTCCCAGGCTGCGAGCCAGTGGATTCCCCTGGGATGACAGGATAAGTGTGCAAGGTGTTAATAGCAACAGTTCCTGTTCATATTGATCCATTGGTCTGGATGCAGTCAGGGTGCTACTTACAAATAAGGACACACCTGCATAGGACAGCTCTTCAGCATGCTGCATTGTGTGGGTATTTCCATACAGAAGTGGGAGTCATACTGTACTCATTCCCAACAGCAAGGATATGACCTGTGATTCACCTGTGACTGATGTTGGGGTGAGCTGAGTGCATGTGTGATATGGAAGCTACTTGCAGCTGACTCACAGATATACCTGGGACATTCCCCTTATGCTGCCTTGTACAGGGACATAGGCAGTCTGTCATTACTTCATAACTGTGCCTTTTGTGGTCTGCCATTGATTGGCCAGAATACATCAGTATTCCATACTACACAGACAACTAATGTGCTGCTAACTTCTATGTACAATTCCAATGTTGTGTGCAGCTGACAGTTAAGTTTTATGCACTCTGTCTAGGGTACTTCCACCTGTGTATTGTGTGTATGTATGTGCCCACATTCATGGCATGCCCATCTTTCAGACGGTAACAAATATTGACATCTGGACAGTGAGTATGGATGACTGCTGACATGGGTATTGCTGAGAAGCATTGTGTTTTGCACTGCAGTTGTCGGAACATGGCCCTGTCATCAACAGTACTGGCCATAGGCCACTGAGACCCACCCCTCCATGCCTACATGCTGACCACTTCACGCAATATACAACACACAACCTAACACACAGACCCCTGCATATTGTACACATGCAACAATCTATCCTGTAAACTGGGCCAGCTCAGGTAATCTGTACTCCACTGATATTAAACCCACACATACATGTTACTGCATTTCTACATAGGATTGTGGGGGTGCACACCTGACAACTGTAAACATTTGCTATGACTGTACTGGTATTTCAGGTACTCTGTTGGCTTCTATTTCATTCTGTATTCTGACCTATCATGCAGACTAGAGGCATATCAGTAGAGTATAGATCTTAGGTTTTATTGACCTATATTCCAGTTTCAGACTTCTTACTCTTCAGAACTAGCATACAACTGCCAGACCTGTTGTAGTTTGTCTGTATAAGTCTGGAGGGGGCTGTTCTCCATTGCCATCAATTGGAGGCCTTAGCACAGCCTTTCTTTATGGTCATCTACACCTGTCCTGCTGGCTGAGGCTGTTGTTGGGTATGTGAGCCTCACTGACATGCATTTGTGTGTGTCCTATGGACACACATTTGGGCCACCACATAAACTGCAGTGGGATTTGTCGCATTGTCTAGTACTGCCTACTTTGTTGACACCAGTATTTGTTATGGATTTCATGCTGCCCATATAGGTGTCCACTATCTGCTGCCATCCCATTCAGCCACCCTATTCCTTTGCATGCTCACATCCATACCATAGATACAACTAACAGAACATACTACTCCATTCAGCAATTCATAGGAAGAGTGACTTACCTTGTGGCTGTGCCAGTATTGAGGATGGTGCTGGAGAGATGACTATGTCAGATGCACATAGTACACTCCCTATACATGGTTAAGCACAGGTAGTGTCATGTTTGTCATCCCTTTTACTGTATGTGCGAGTCAGAGAGAGGTGTCATTCCCTGGGTTCCTACCATGTCAGTGTATGTGCTATGCGTTGCCTCTTTGCCAAAGCCTGGGCATACTGGGCATGCCTCCTTCTGCCTACATGGGCAGGCTCAAGTTGTTTCTCTTCCAAGTCACTCTGTGCCTGTGCTGGCCTCCCCATGCTGTTCCTGCTCCAGCTGTTTCCACAGGATCATATTGTGTAGCATGGCACATACAATGAAAATCTGTGTACATGTAGCTGGAGAGCACTGCAAGGCTCCACCAGATATGTCCAGGCACCAGAACAGTGACTTGAGCATCCCAAACACATGCTCTATTATGATTCTGGTTTGTGTGTGTGCCTCATTATGGAGTTCTTGTTCGGGTGTGTGTGGATTTCTGATGGGTGTCATCAGCCATGGCTCCAGTGTGTAACCAGCATCCTCCACTAGGTGGCCATATGGGATGTCGCCACTGGCAAATCACTGGTACAGCTGTGTCATATGCCAGATGTGGGAGTCGTGATAGCTTCCAGGGCTGCCAGGCACACATTCGTGATAATGTCCTGGGCATCGCACATGACTTGGCAGCTGATGGAGGGGAAGCCCTTGCAGTTTATGTAGACCCTACCCCGTTCACTGGGTGGTGCTTTGTGTATGGGCATGCAGTCTATAGCACCCACTACCTCAGGGTATTCTGCTATTTGGTGGAAGTGACGCATATTGCTGGTCAATGCCTCGTGGGTGTTGAGGAAATATATGTGCACACTGGCATGTGCTGACATGGCATCCAGGAACTGGAGTACCCTGGATGCTGATGGCTGGGAGATCCCGACAATATCCCCAGTTGGCCTTTGGAAGGTACCTGTGGCTAGTATTCTTAACCTTACACATACCTTGGTATCCACTGGGATGGGTTCCCCTTTGTTGGTTCTGTGTGTGAGGCATGGCCGGCACAGCTCATCAATTTGCTGTAGGATGTCCCTGTCCACCATATAGCGCTCCACTATCTCCAGCTCATGCATCCACTGGTAGGTTACTCTGGGTCTGTACACTCTACTCCTTTTCCTCACTGTGGGTTGGTCATCAGAATTCTCATTCTCCCCACCCTCAGCCTCTTCCACATATTGATGTATGAGAGTGACAGCAGCCCCTATCATTTTGTTAGTTTTGTCAGGTAAAATTTCCACGGTGGTGTAGAGTTTGTGGGAAAAACTAGAATGAAAGGTGTTTGCATAGTTTATAGTAGTGTGCTGGGCTGCTGCCTGTGTAATTGGATGATTCTGATAAATTTCAACTGCCAGCTATGCTGGTTCTCCTTGATTGCCTTCCTACTGCTGTTTTCCCTTCTCATTGCCTTCCCATTTAAGCCCAGAGGTGCACTGCACATACCCAGTGCTCAGATGTGAACAGAGCTGCTATTTCCTGTTTTTTTATTATTTTTTTTTTATTTAAAACCCGGTGTGTGGCGCACACCCGTTTTGGCAATGTAAACACTACTAGGCAGCCTCAGACATACACCTCTTTCTTAGCTGTGCTTAGCTAAGGGCAAGCATGGGCAACAGAGCTCCAATAAGCTTACAGCATGCATGACACTCCCCCTTGTGAGGTCATATACCTCTTATGCTTATACCATGATGTTGCTGCACCTACACAGTTGGGTGCAAGCTAACACTGAGGGGAAAGTTGTGATTCAGTATCACTCCCCTCATTTGCATAAAACTGATTGCTAATGCATGGTTACAAAACTGACACTCAGCCTTCCCCCTTAGCACCCACTATTCCATGGTATTGCTGTCTTATGCATGCCATTGACTATTATGTCAGAATGCTGATTTGGGTTTGAAAGATTATTTCCAACTTTTTTCCTTATTTTCAGGCCGATCCTGTTTGCACACAGCTACCCTGTGCTTAAACACCCAAAATTGGCCAAAAAAAAAGTTATTTTTTATAATTTTGCAACTATTTCCCATGCCAATGGCCATATATTTGGCCATTGACATGCCTACTACATTGAATATATGCTTGCTATGGAGCTGTCATGCCTCCATTTTGTAATTTTCAGAAATGTATTAGGTTAGTAACCAAATAAATTTCTGCAGGTTATGCTATTCCTGCACAGATGCTTGCCTGCTTCCTGGATCGCTAATTCACCTCATTTGCATGTTTTCACCAGAAAATGGGGTAAATAGCATACAGGAGCTGTGTCCGTGCAGGAATAGTGTAGGAGCACTCATGCATGTCTCGGGAGCTCGTTCCTGGATTGCTTGTCAGCCATATTGCATGCAGCAGCTCTTGCACTATTCCTGCACACCGTGCAGAGCTTGCCGAATCCCTGGTATGTTTATAATGTGGTGAAGAGGAAGCTATTGAACATATGTTTTTGAAATGTAAAAAAAATAAAATTATGGGAAAAGTTGTATAAAGAATTGTTTTGAAGGTATTTCGAAAGTGGATAAGATAAATATGGACATGATTACGTATGGGTATTATAAAAATAAAAGTAAAAAATATGTTAAAAGAATTGATAAAAATGGTTTATGTAATATGGGCAATATGGAATGAAAGGATAAATGAAATTATGTTCAATGGAAAATGGATTTTGGCAATAATATTGAATAAAATTAGACAGTTGCTATGGAGCACTGGGGGTCTAATAAGGATAGACATTTGATATAAAAAGAAAAAGAAGTATGAATGTGCAATAGGCAAAATAAGAATATGGAAAATTGTATTTTGTAAATATGTAAATATATACATTTTATAAATCTTACAAATATGTAAGCAATCTGTAAATATTGTTTTCTTTGTATAAATAAAGGACCCCTACGCTTTTCAACAGGTGCCATGGGATCATTTATATTCACCTAAGCTACTACCAGCTCAAGCAGATGGGAACACCTCATTCAAAGGATGGCACACTCAGGAGTACGGCATCCACTGCAGTGTCAGCTATTGATCTCACTGGTGTGGGAATAGAACTCACAGCCATCTGCACCAAAGAGATTGTGATCCCTGTTCACCACTGACACTGTTTCTACTGACACTACAACTTGCATGCTCAACAGTTATGACCCTTATGTTCTTTTTCAAGATACTACAGACAACTATATCTACACAGCACTTCCTCTCTGACTTGATAACGTGCAAAACGTTTCCAACCTTTCCATGTGAGTACTGAGAACACAAAGAACCATCATTTACTTCTGATGCCATATAGAAGTAATAAGTGGGCATCAATACCTTAACACTGTAATACTACTGCTAACTATTTAAAATACACAAAACTACACAATATCTCATAAATAAAATGGACACAAGTAAACAATGTACAGTGTGCAGCTTCATATACAGAAGCAATACAAATGATACACATACATTCTCATAACTCTGGCCTGTCAGTACAGTGAGGCAATTATTTATTTACACCAATCTTGCAAAATTATATGGTTTAAGCCACACAGTACAATATATGGCTCCTGATGCTGTCTGACAACATAATACATTCATCTCCAAGTGATACCTCTGTTAAGGCCTTTTTCAGCTATGTTAGGAACCTGGGTGGAAACTCCCAGATATGCTCAGAATTAGTCCAAAATGATACAAAAATCACTGAACCCACAGACATTGCCAACATACTGGCAGACAGGTTCAGTGCAAACTTCACCCCTCTCCCCTAAAGGAGAGATAACTATCCCAGCAGAGTGTAGCCTCCCAGACATCTCAAATGCGCAGGTGAAAGCTGCTCTCTCTAAAGCTAAAAACACAGCATCAATGGGACCGGATGGTGTCCCCGGCTGTGTGCTACATGAGCTAAATGAGGAATTAAACCCGCACATAAGGCAGCTGTTTAATCTCAGCCTTACCACAGGATACGTGCCCAAGGAGTGGCGACGGCAACTGTGGTCCCACTCCACAAAGGCGGTGCCTCTCACGGACCCTGGTAATTACCCACCATAAGCTTAACAAGTCTAGTCTGCAAAGCTATGGAGAAGATCATAATGGAGCTCATAAACAAAGATATAGGGGACTTGCAGACATTGGACCCGACTCAGTTTGGCTTCGTCAAGGGAAGATCATGCCTTTTGAACTTGGTCGACTTCTTCGAAACAGTCACCAAGGCCATTGATGAGGGAAGGCAGTCCATACAGCCTACCTTGACCTTGCAAAGGCTTCGACACAATACCCCACTCGGGTATTGTAGAAAAACTACCAGCTTAAATGTAAACCCATATGTCACAAGATGGGTTGCAAACTGGCTTAAGGACAGAACCCACAGGGTTAGAGTTGCTGGCACTATGTCAGACTCCAAGCTGGTCACAAGTGGTGTCCCACAGGGCTCGGTCCTTGGCCCCCTATTGTTCGGCATCTACTTCTCAGAAGTACAGGCCAACATGGGAGGACTTTGACTGACAAAGTTTGCAGGCGACTGCAAACTGGGCCATAGTGGGAAGTGCATCGGACACGGGTATCCTTCAGAAGGGACTCACGCAAGCAGATAGCTGGTGCCAGGGCCAAGGCCTGAAGTTAAGCGCCAAAAATGTATAGTCATACCCTTCGGGAAAAACAAGGTAACCCCAAGCTACCATATAGGTGGCAATCCACTAAGCACAGAAGAGGTTATCAGGGACCTGGGGACCCAGGTTGACAGTGGCCTTTCTTTTGACACTCACATTGCTAAAGTGGTTAGAAAGACCTTCTACATTGCCCACCTGATCATGAAGGGATTCACATCCAGATCTAGTGAGGTCATTGTTCCCCTGTACTCTTCACTTATCAGACCAATGATTGAGTACAATGCCCCATTCGGGATGTTTCTCGCCCGACATCTGCAGCAGTTGGAGAGACCCCAAAAGTTTCTCACCAAAAGGATAAAGGGACTCCAAAATCTGTCATATGCTGCCAGATTGAAGAAACTCCAGCTCTATTCAGTCGCATACTGTCTGCTCAGAGATGACATGTGCCTGACATACAAGGCCATGTCCAACCCGGAATTAATGGACATGCTCCACCTCAAAAAATCCAAATCCACCAAAACCACTAGAGCAAGCGACTTAAACCTTAGCACGGATATAAATAGGATGTGCTGGAGGGATAGATTTATCACTCAGAGACTCCCTATGCTGTGGAATAGAGTCCCGGTCCATGTGAGGCAGAGCACCTCGCTGGCTCTGTTCAAGAGAAATCTTGACCTGTGGATGGGAGATCGTAGGTTTACCCCGGGAATCATCTCTGTGTCACTGCTGGACAGAGGCACAACAAGCTAATAGGTACAGTATTTTTTCATATAAGGGGTGGCGTAAGCCACAAAAATTCAGGCTAGGCTTATAAATGCCTTGGGGCAGATAGCCTAGTATAAACCTATGAACCTATGAACCTAATCAGCTCCCATTGTTGTTAACTATATTCAATGCTTTCCAAAGAGAAATGCATACCATGGTGTCACAAATGTATCACTAGTATGGCTTAGTACAAAATCACAACACATAACACTTAAGCCCATGACACAAATAAACAGCATGCAGTATTTAACACCATTACTAACACTTTAATTTCCATCTGCAAGCATAACTGCAACAGCATGCTTACAACCATTGTCATGGCTATTAAAAATCAAAAGAAAAATGAGTTGCATGGTAGGAGAAAGCTGAAATAAGCAAATACGAATAACGTAATGCTAAAGCAACTAAAAACTTTAATATGCTAAGCGCTTTCAGTGGTAAAAATATTCCACCTTCTTCAGACCCAGAACAACATAAAACTGATGCTTATATAGCTTGTAGTTAATTATCAATTAGTCAATCAATCAACCAATAAAAATAAAACCAGATAAAAGTACAATATTTAAACAGTATGAAACCTGCTCTAAAATGTTACAATGTTAAGTACATAATACTCAATTTATAAATAACATTAAATATATATGTATAACATGTGTAAATGTTATTCTAAAAAATCACATTTTAAAAAGCTACTAGGGCAAAACTGAAAATGTATAATATGTGATAATGACATAAATTTACTGTAAGAACTAAGTATTAAGCTAAATATAGACACATAAAAATATATAGTAATATGTAAAAAATAAATAATTAATTTCATGCTGGTTAAAGACCAAAATCTGATCATAATAATACTGAATATATGACCAAAAACAAAGTCCATATTTTTATATCTATAAAACTGTGTAAATGTTACTATGTTTCAAACTTAATCAACAAAAAGGTACAGTATCAAATTCGAAATCTTTTATGCAAAATTAATATATCTATTTAAAGCTTTTAATTTTAACACGCTTTTAATAGACACAAATTCATTTAAACCAGGGAAAATGTATGCAGCCGTTTTGATTTGCCAATACAACTCATTTTGTTCTAATAAAAGTTGCCAAGGCCCCCCACTCGGGTCTAAAAGTGTTTGGTGTACAACCAAAAATAAAAACTCATGTGTTGGAAATTGTAAAATATGCCGTGCAAGAGCATTGGTAACATCACCTTTACTAACAGCATAACAATGCTCGTATATTCTTTGTTTTAGATTCCGCTCGGTCTTACCTATATAAAATGAGGGACAAACCTGACAGCAAGCTGCATATACTACAGCTTTGGACTTACAATTAAAGGAGCCATTTATTGTGTAGTGTTTGTTATTAATATTGATGTCAGTAGTCACTTGAATGTGTTTACACTGTGTGCAATGCCCACATTTACACATACCTTTATGTACCCGCTTGTTCGTACCTAGATGCTCATTCTTATGCCTTTCCAACAGATTTTTAAGGTTAAAACCCCTTCTAAAAGTGAGCGGTCTGATACCTAGCTTAGTACAAGTGACGGTTCTTCCATAATTAATGCCCAATTTTTATAAAATCTCTTTGACTCTTGCCGTGTCAGCTGAAAAGTAGATAGGAAACTGAGATGTAATAGCATTGACACTGTCATTGTTTTTGTCATGCTGTCGTGTAATTAGATTAGTATTGGTAGTAATACCATCCTTATATGCTCTGCTAGTTAAAATTAACCTATTTTAACTAGTAGAGCATATAAGGATGGTATTACTACCAATACTAATCTAATTACATGACAGCATGACAAAAACAATGACAGTGTCGCTATTACATCTCATTTCTATCTACTTTTTCGGCAAGAGTCAAAGAGATTTTATAAAATGGGCATTAATTGGAAGAATCGTCACTTGTACTAAGCAGGTATCAGACTACTTCACTTTTAGAAGGGTTTTAACCTTAAAAATCTGTTGAAAGGCATAAGAATGAGCATCTAGGTACGAACAAGCGGGTACATAAAGGTATGCGTAAATGTGGGCATTGCACACAGTGTAAACACATTCAAGTGACTACTGACATCAATATTAATAACAGACACTACACAATAAATGGCTTTTTAATTGTGAGTCCAAAGCTGTATATGCAGCTTGCTGTCAGGTTTGTCCTCATTTTATATAGGTAAGACCGAATCTAAAACAAAGAATATCGAGCATTGTTATGCTGTTAGTAAAGGTGATGTTAACAATGCTCTTGCTCGGCATATTTTACAATTTCAACACATGAGTTTTATTTTGGTTGTACACCAAACACTTTCCGAGAGAGAGGGCTTGGCAACTTTTCTTAGAACAAAATGAGTTGTATTGACAAATCAAACGACTGCATACATTTTCCTGGTTTAAATGAATTTGTGTCTATTAAGCATGTTAAAATTAAAAGCTTTAAATAGATATATTAATTTTGCATAAAGATTTCAATTTGATACTGTACCTTTTTGTTGATTAAGTTTGAAACATAGTAACATTTACACAGTTTTATATATATAAAAATATGGACTTTGTTTTTGGTCATATATTCAGTATTATTATGATCAGATTTTGGTCATTAACCAGCATGCAATTAATTATTTATTTTTTACATATTACTATTTATTTTTTATGTGTCTATATTTTGCTAAATACTTAGTTCTTACAGTAAATTTATGTCATTATCACATATTATACATTTTCAGTTTTGCCCTAGTAGCTTTTTAAAATGTGATTTTTTAGTATAACATTTACACATGTTATACATATACATATATATTTAATGTTATTTATAAATTGAGTATTATGTACTTAACATTGTAACATTTTAGAGCAGGTTTCATACTGTTTAAATATTGTACTTTTATCTGGTTTTATTTTTATTGGTTGATTGATTGACTAATTGATAATTAACTACAAGCTATATAAGCATCAGTTTTATGTTGTTCTGGATCTGAAGAAGGTGTAATATTTTTACCACTGAAAGCGCTTAGCATATTAAAGTTTTTAGTTGCTTTAGCATTACGTTATTCGTATTTGCTTATTTCAGCTTTCTCCTACCATTCAACTCGTTTTTCTTTTGATTTTAAGTAGTTTTTTTGTTTTCTTGGTTCATTGTCATGGCTATATCATTCACAGTACCACATATTACACTATAATTATGAGATTCTTGGAGAAATTTACCAGGCAGTTTTAGTTGTTTGAAACATCACACACTATGTACCTCTGTTTATTGAACTACTTAGGGAGCAAGCAACCACACACATGCAGCAGCAGACTGATGAATGATAGTAATGGTTATATCATTTGTAACATCACTATGTAAAAGTTTTATTGGTGAAAGCAGTGATGTAATGTATGCTATAGTGTCACTATCGCCATCTAGAGAGCAAAAAGCGTAGCCTGAGAAAAAGCAATGCGCATAAAGTGTGGCTTGTTTGGAAACATGTCTATACCTCAGACACTAATTTAACCAAGTAAGGATAGAGACAGTCTTAGAGAGTCAGGTCAGAGGACCAGAGAGCAGACAGAGAGAGATGCAGGTACAGTTATATAAGGAGTCAAGACAGTAGAGAAGAAAAGGTTCTCACTCAGTTATAGCATTTTCAGTTAGATGTGCAGACGATCTGGAGCTTGGGTGTTGTGAAAGGTAATCCAATAAGTATTAAAACAAACAATAGATGACAAAAGGGTCCTCATTCAGATGCAAAATTGAAAGTCAGCTGTAAAGAAGGCGTAGGCCTGGATGTGACAAGAGATAACCCACTGTCTGTAAAAACAGTGTTGTTTAACAGGCCAGGGATCTAAAAGATGGAAGAGGAAACCTGCCAATTAGGAGTGTGTGGAATATACATGCTAAAGGAGGAGAAGAAGAAACAGCTGTTTGTGGGACGAAATAGTTATTATGACTGTAAAATGCTGCCAGGAGCAAAATATGCAAATAAACCTGTTTATTCATTGGCTGAACAACTAAAAAAGGTGTTGTGGACTACAAAATAAAACATTCAAGAGACTGCAGTTAAGCCAACAGGGAACCAGGAACCTGATTATGATAAAGCGAGTTATGAGCTTTCTAAGTAAAGTATGAGCTTTCTTTATATTACAAGAATAAACTGGGTTGTGTTGCTTATCTGGGAGCACATGGCATTTATGTATTAATCTGCAAGCTACATGCATTGAGAAGGTGTGGCTAAAATTAAGTGCTTTTTTAGAATACTGAATGCATGTACAAAGTCAAGAAGAATGTTAGACGTTGGTTGCACAAGGTGTTGGGTACTGGTAAAAACACACAAGACTGAAGAAAAAAGGTTTCTCTTTGAGCTGAAATCCTCCTTTGCATGGGACAAAACCTATGAAGTATCTTAATCAGTGCTCAACATCATACAGTATGTATTACTTATTGCATCACTTAATAAGGAAGTAATTTATTAAGCCATGATGATTGCAAGTGCATTACATTAATGAACCCTAACATCTCCTCCCACTCAGTACGTCACACTTTCACATAATTACAGTATTAATATTCAACAACAATGTTCAACTTAGTAGATTTAATATACTGATATTCGATGAATTTTAATTTATTAAATGGGTTTTCTCTCTCTCGCTCTCTCTTTATATATATATATATATATATATATATATATATATATATATATCGATAGGTGTACTGAAATTGAATGAAATGTGCAAATAACAATGTTTACAAAGTCGATCACAAAACATCAACTTTCCAAACACTGACATACTACTATGCAACCATCTGTTTAAACAACTAAATTTTATAATTTTATTGACCAAACAGATGTCAACCAACAATAGGGTCAATGGGAAAAAAAAAAAAATATATATATATATATATATATATATATATATATATATATATATATATATAAATCTCTGTTCCACAAAACAAAAAAGCACACAAAAAAAATTTAAAACATTACATATAGTGGGGGGCTTCACCCCCACACCTCCCCTACTTAAATATACCAACTCCGAGATTGCACTATAGTCCCAAAAATGGCAAAGTAAAGGAAGTGGCCAAGCAATTTCTTTCCCAGGGAAAGAATTCACTTATATGCCGTTTTGCTATTTTACCTTTTTGTGCTTTCAAGTTCGTTCAAGATGCATTCAAAAGAATGAATCTTCGATCATTTAATAGGAACCCTATATATATATATATATATATATATATATATATATATATATATATATATATGTGTGTGTGTGTGTGTGTGTGTGTGTGTGTGTGTGTGTGTGTGTGATGATGTTATCTTTTTGGCCTCCTCTGACCATGACCTCTGAAATACATTTGAGTCAGTAGGTGAGATCATTATCAGCACCTTTATATCAGAGTCTGTGTTAATTTCTGAGGAAATCGTGGATTGCTTTCTTCATTGAGCATGTGTGTGTTCATGAGATTTGGCAAGTGGGAGTGTAGAGTAACAAGAGAGCTGAGCAGTGGACAGGACACCATCTTGCAGGCAGAGAATAAGCCTATGGTGATGAAACAGAAGTTAACTTATAAGGCAATGTTTTGGGTTTGCCTGTCAATCTGCATCTGTATCCTCAATCATAGTCATAAGCTGAGGATGCTATAGAGTTCTGGCCCCAAGATCTTATCATCGGGCTGCTAGACCTGATGATATTATTCAGAGAAGGAGTGTCAGCTGTGTTCCACAAGATCATAGAAATAAATGATTTTCACAGTAATTTTAAAATATTTAAAAATGTATTTAATATGATTCTGCTGAGAACACTAGCATCAGTAGGGTGTTACTAGGATAGCTCTTTTCAGGATATCTAGATTATTTGGGCGGACAATTGCACATAGGACTGATTTTGGAATGTCATCTTTTAATGTAGAACAATGTTGGAGAGGTTGTTGAACTTAGCCGATTCACAGTTTGTCACTTCATTTAGTTTGTAGCTCACCTACTGCTAAATGTCAGTGTGATTGCTTTGTCATGGCTATAATACCAGGAATCTTGTCCTGTTGGCCAGTACCCATAACTAGGATGGGACCATTAACCAATAAGAAGATCAAAAGTTTTGTCAGACAATGTAGTTTCCTGTTGACAGCCACAGATCAGTGCCACACCAGCATACTGCAGCTACCATTCTCATTAACTTGTCAATCTCATGTTCGCCTTGTCACTATTCATGAGGAAGACCACAAAGTACTTAACATACTCCACTAACAGCTTCAGTTGTCATCCACTCCACCTGAAGTGAC
Organism: Protopterus annectens; assembly: GCF_019279795.1. NCBI lineage: Eukaryota > Metazoa > Chordata > Ceratodontiformes > Protopteridae > Protopterus > Protopterus annectens. The sequence goes on along the minus strand of NC_056743.1, from coordinate 58,186,230 downwards.
CAAGCCACTTGTTTTTCTGGAACAGTACCAATGTCTCATATTTGCTGATTCTGTTTATCATCTCCTCTGTATTGTACTCATCAGTGAATCAGGTAAGTGGATGTCAGAGGTCCAAGTCAGATGTTGCTTAAAGAAAAACACAATTTTCAAATAACAGAGATGCCACCTTTAGGACCACCAAAATTGACAGTCTTCCATGCTCAAATTTATTTTTATATACTGTACATAAATGAAAAACAAGCGGCCGTGGTGGTGCAGCGGCTAGCATTGTCACCTGACAGCAAGAAGTTCTTCGGTTTGATTCTCGGCTGGAGTGCTTTCTGTGTGGAGTCTGTATGTTCTCCCCGTGGTTGATTGAGCTTCAAAGACATGAAGATAGGTATCTGTGTACGCCTTCTGTGAAGGTTGGGCATTGGGCTGGCAACTCGGCACTGTATAAAAGGACCGGTGATCCGCTGTGGCAACCCCTAACTGGGATAAACCAAAAGATAATAACAATATAAATGAAAAAAACAAAAGTTGTGAAATACATACCCCTGGTGCATCGTAATATCCACATTGAACAAATCTGACTTAATTTTATATATATGGACAAAACATTTACGCAGGGAACAGACAGCACAACATTCATGGTACACAACATTTCCACAGGAACTAGTACTGCACATTCACAAAATATCAGAACAAGAAATAAACAAAACAAATAAATGAATTAGCCAACACTCTTAGGAACTCATTAAGCTGTTTAAGATTATAAAGATTGTGAGGTCTACCATGAGAAGTTCAGTCCAACTCAGAAATCCAAAAGGAACGAGAATAGAATTGCTGAAGCTACAAAATGCAAAACACAACTGACATCATTATTCACTCCACTTACACCTCCTATCACACCCCTCTCCCACCTTTCTACATACACATAATAACAGCATGAATACACAGCTGTGAGGAAAAACAAATGCCATGTAAAAAGACTGAACATGGCCATGTGAACTGCAATCTCATTGCTAAGTTAGTTAATGGAAAATACAGTTACAGAAGTCAATATAACATGATAGAAATGGTATTGGGAAGATAATGGCTGGATAACCATTTGAAATGTTGGGACCTGCTAGGTCAAGTCCCAAAAGAAAGAGACTGAATGGCTGAAAGAATGGACTTATATAAAAACCAAGATGCCATTTCTTGGAATATTCCATTTTCTCTGAGGTATGGCGATCTTGGGGTTGGTATGTATAAGTTTGGAGGGTGTATAAGGGTGCAGGGGGGGGCTTGCCTCTGCAAAAAGAGGTTTAAAAGAGAAGACCTATTTCCCAGATTTGTTCTTCTCCTGTGTTTTTGTTTTTTTGGGCTTGTCAGCATGCCAACATTTCAACAGGGAGCCTAATCGTAGACCAGGTAGCTGTTGACTGAATGCAGGATAACTGAACTTCAGTACTCTATCGCCTGAGTAGAATTGCTCTTAACATAATATGAGGTTTGACTGTCTACCAAAGTTTTTTCTGCCAATTGCTTTGCCAGAGAGGCTGAAATGTTTAATATTTCTGCACCTGGAACACACCCTCATGTACTCTTCTTAAAAAATGGTGGCCACTACCCCTTATTTTGTTGAGTAGAGATGTACTGTCTTCAATTATAATGCAAAATGAAGAAGAGAGTTAGCCATGGCTGCTGCTACCTGTCCAGTGTCTTCAGCATCTCCAGCTGTATCTCGAACACACTCACAACCTTAGCAGTATGGATTGAGCTCACTAATGGAGTAGTTTATTATACAGTTAAATTTTTGTTCCCATTCCTTCAGCTGACCATTGCAGTACTTTTATTTGTTAAATAAGCTTGTTTGGTTACAGAAGATGAGATACCTATGACCTATTAGTTCATATGTATGGCAAGGGGTTGAGTTGTGAGTCCAGGGCTGTTTTCCAACTTGGGTAATTTGGATTTTCATTTTAATTGCAAGACCCTAGCTTTCTCACTTCCAATCCACTTTACATCCTATGGGGTGACATGTAATGGATGTATATAATGGGCATGTTTACCATTTCTATAGGTTGCATTGCCTCTATAGCACTGCCCCCTTGAAGGCAAAACACATTTGGTAAATGGTGGCCTCTGCTGAGGTTCTGCACAAAATTCACACTCCTGGAATGTGTCCCCTGGCCCTCCTCCTATAGAGAGGAATGTGAGCTGTACTTCATCATCCCTCTCTGATCTCCAGCCAACTTATTCAGTGCCTGAGTCACCAGATGAAGTCAAGTCTTTGGTGCCATATTTGTTTCTCTATCCTTGTAAGAGCTGGCTAGCTTCTCAAACAAACCTGGGCACCTGCAAGGCAGAGATTTCAATGATAAAAGGACACGTGAACCAGGATAAGGAGTTTCTCAGAATATTTCTTCCATCTCCTGACAATTTCTACACAGTAATGAGCAGCACTTCCCAATCCTTGCTTAGTGCAGCCCCAGGATGGTATTAGGTTCACCTGCTCAGGTGTGAACCATTGCCACAACTTCTTTAAAGCCATTTTACAGTTTTTTTCTGTATTTAACACTATTCCCTCTTCTGTTCTTTCAGTAGATTCCATAAATTTTCAATTAATCATGTTGGCAAAGATCATTTCTGTTAAGTATTGCACTGAGTAGTATAATCAGCATGTTTTCATACAGCTGACAACGTAGCCAAATAATGTATTAAGTAAATTCTCCATTTTAAATGTTGCATACAATGGATGGGGAGATAATATTTTTATAGATAGATTCATGGCTGTTGTCATAAGCTCATCATGCATTATAGTTCTATGATACTAGTCAATCAATTAAACATAATACACAAAGGAGTTGGTACATGTACCACTTGCTCTAATGATATTTACTCATAATATAGAGCCTATCTTGCTGCCCTCATGTATCTATATATTTTAAATATTTAGAGAAAGGGAGCAAGAAGACTTCTAGATGGCCATAGAGAAATATATGCTTTCTCACATTTGTCCCTAATACTCAATGTTTTTAACTAGTTCAAGCATCTCTTGTAGCAGCATTTAATTATTCAAGGGTCAGGAACAATAAAAGTAACCCAATGTAGTACTTTTTCCATTGGACTGCCTTATTACAATACATAATGTCCAAGTTGTTTCTTCTCAGTGAGAACTGAGGGTGACCAAATGCAAGAAACATGCACAGTCACCAATGTTTTCAATGGATAATAAAAAGTCAGCAAGAAACATAAATAAGTGAATGTGTTTCTCTGCATTTTTGAAGATATCTGACAGAACCCATGAGGCTGAAACTAGGATTTCAAATCTTGCGGACAAAGTTCTGTTAAACAAGACTGTCATCAAGGGTTTCCAACCTATGAAAAAGAAAGCCCATTCAGGATGTAGTAAAATCCTAATAAGGTGGCTTCTCTGAAGAGATTTCTCCAGACAAGCTGGTTAACAAGACCTAATACCTTCTCTTCTTTGTTGCTGGCCTTCCTCCCCTCCAGTTAAAGTACAGTTAGGAGGAGTGCATTGAGTGTTCTAAAATTAAGGCCTTGATACTAAACAGAAGCCAATGTAAGCCTCTATATCAGTAGGGTGGGATTCGCATAATGGCTAATGTCTTTCCCTTACAGATACAAAGTACAGGGTTTGACTCTTCTCTCTAGTTTTTGGCTATGGTTACAAAAGTCTGCAAACTGATATCCTAGTATTTTCCTATGAACCTATAAACCTAAGTGCATCTCATAAACCAATCAGAGGCTGCAAACATACTTCTGTGAGTTACATCAAAAAAGGCAATTTTGGTGGACTCAGAATAAGATAATCATCAGTGCAGATTAATCATTAGATATAAGGTGAGGAAAACATGGCACATATACTGCAAAATCTGATGCAGAGTGCAGTACATTTCCATTTGAGGAACTTGCTACAAGATAAGCAGTTCTTAGTCAATGATACATTTCAGTGTCTCTCTCTCTCCCAACTATATTTTCCGTATGTGTGGGTTTAGCCTTATAATGGTGGGTTAATTATGTTTCTAACTGCATTAAATCTGATTTAGTAATAAGAGGAATGTAATTAACCAGTTTTTACAAATGCATGCTGCACTCCCTGAGTATAATCCTAGACCTTGCCAGATGATTAAGTTACTTTATAAAACATTGTCGTCCTAAAAAAATTATATATGTTGGGTATGGAGAGCATGAGAGGTTTGTAGGTTGGTGAATTTCTGCTGTGCATTTTTGTCAGATTTGATTGCATTTGTATACAGCATCGATAATTCTGGAAGAAGGGCCAGTTATTAGGATTATGGGCTCATAATCTATACAGTGTAAGTCAGACAAGAGGTCATACATGATTGGGCCTTGCCAGTACCCTCTTTCAGAGTCTACTACCTTTTGCAAGGAGAGTGATGTCTGTGAGGCCTGGTGCAAATTTATAGGCACCCTTCCAACTGTCTACGCTATGTTTGAAGGATAACAGAACAGAGAAGTTTCATTTACATGCCAAGGAGAATTTATTCCAGATCAAGGACAGGTTCTGGGCGATGAACCTATTTCTCCATCTAGTTTTATTTACTTCTTGAAGATAGATTAGAACTGTGGTTTTGATGTTGGTACAACAACTTGTCAAGGAACAGGACGTTGAAAATAATTGGATGACTAAGGGCACGTGGTAAGCTAGAAATAGGTCTCCCCTCATGAGCTCATGCTATACTGAGATCAAAAATAATGTCTCCAGTCTCTTATGGTAGCAGATTTTGAGACCAGTAACGTTTGCATTTTTTTCAAGTTTTTTAATATGTCTAGTCAGATATATACTGAAGGATGAGTTAAGACAAATAAAAAGCAATACCAACAAAACGCTTCCAGGGAAAACCAACTCAAGAAATTCACACGAACCAGAATGTATTCCCCAGAACAAAAGCCACGATCCACGATATAAAAAACACTGATTTATTGTAGTAGAATACAAATACTGTTGAGTGCTTTCATCTAACAAACATAGATTTCATCAGAACAAATAACAGCTCAATAACCAAACTTTAAATAGTTAAAAAAAAACGCCCAAAAATACCACCTGATCAATTAATGTTCAATTAAAATTAAAAAATATATATATTTTTACAACGTCGTATTCCTAAATAAAACAAAAATAATAAAAAACACTCAGTTGTAATAGTATTTATAATAAATACTATATATATAAATACTATTGCAACTGAGTGTTTTTTATTATTTTTGTTTTATTTAGGAATATGACATTGTAAAAGTATATATATTTTAAAATTTTAATTGAACATTAATTGATCAGGTATTTTTAACTATTTAAAGTTTGGTTATTGAGCTGTTATTTGTTCTGATGAAATCTATGTTTGTTAGATGAAAGCGCTCAACAGTATTTGTATTCTACTACAATAAATCAGTGTTTTTTATATCGTGGATCGTGGCTTTTGTTCTGGGGAATACATTCTGGTTCATGTGAATTTCACAAATAAAAAGCAATCAAAAATATATTGCTCAAGTGTCTGCTTCAGGTACTAAATATTATTCCTGTGGGGTAACAATAGTTGTGAGAAAAATCATTAAATGACAGCAAACCATAGTTTTTAAGTGATGGAGGAGGGCTGATTTCCACAGAAAGTAGATCTTTTAGATTTACTAAACTTTCAAGATCTTTTATATTTATTAAACTTTAACTTTTTGTAACTTTTAAAAATAATAGAAGAAGACAGGACACCACCACCACAGTTTATTTTAGATGAATAAGCCATTTCACGTGCTCCCTCGACACGCTTCTTCAGATTTCACTATATCATTTGTATCTCAGCGTTTAAATATACCATCATAATTACTTAATTAGAGACAATCAATCCTAGATGCAAACAATTAAAATAATTGTATAAAACAATCTGCATCATCAGTTGTGAGTTCTAGTAGAAAAATTTCTGTTTAAAACAAAACAAAAGTTAATCAACACACCTATTATATGTGATTCTAATGTAAATAAAAACAATCTAACATCCAAACAAGCTAAAACCAAATCCATAATACAAGCTAAACTCAATAATGTATAGAAACATCTCCCATAAAAAAAAAAATATATATATATATATATATATATATATATATAAATGCTATGTAACAATATACATTAATTCATATTTTCTGTACATATATTTAATGAATATCAAAAACATATGTATGAGTAACCTCGATGTAACTATAAAACAGGTCACATCATAGTTATATATAGCTTAAATAATTAATGGCATTGAAAACGTTTCAACCATTTTTTCTATGGTCATTAGTACTCATATAATATTAAATAGCCTATAAATATATGTATGTAGCTTCTATATATAAAGATACAAAATAAAAAGCAGCAATATTTATTCAAAACATATAACATGTGAATAAATAAATATACATATATCCAATCTAATTCCATAAAGCATTTAAAACAAAATCAAAATCAGTTGTGTTTTAAACCCATAAAAGTACGACTTATGGGCATTAAGCACAGGCTTAATGCTAATAAATTGGTTAAGACCAGGATCTACGTGAGCTCGTAACTTAAAAATCCAACAAAGCTCAATGTATTCTAGGTAATTCATGTTATTGCCTCCCCTCCTATTCTTTTTTACCAATTGTAGCACCCTGAATTTAAAACTATGATTAGTATGAGATATAACATGTCTAGCTAATTAACACCCTGAATTTAAAACTATGATTAGTATGAGATATAACATGTCTGGCTAATTAACACCCTGAATTTAAAACTATGATTAGTATGAGATATAACATGTCTGGCTAATGCGTTCTGTTGATTCTTCTTAATTATATCATAGATATGATTATACGTTCTATCTTTTAATTTTCTTGAGGTCATGCCCACATAAAACACCATACATTGTGTACAGGTTGCTAAATATATCAAGTTCTCATTATCACAACTGGCATGAAACCTGGGTGTAAATGTATAATCAATAGTAGGATGGATGAAACATTGTTCATCTATGATAAAACTACACATCTTGCATCTATTGCAACGATATGTGCCTAATTTGGTCATTCTAGGTCTATCATGCTCAATGCAGGAATGTTCTATGCATAAAATTCTATTGAGATTCTTACTATTTCTATACCTAAACCTAGGGGTGGCTCCTACAATATTTAGGATCATTGGATCGACAGTTAATACCTGCCAATTCTTCCTAATAATATCTACTAGCTTACTGTTGTCATTAGTATATCTAGTAGTAAAAGTAACACTAGGACCATTGAATATATTTCTCCTTCCATAGGTATATCTAATTGTATTACTACTGCATTCTCCTAGTCCATTTAGTACTGAATCCTTAATCTTACTTACCATGCAACTATTATAACCTCTATCTGCAAAGAGGGTATGCATGGTATCCAATTGTGTCTGCATGGTCAAGACATCCTTGCATAATCTAGTGATCCTAACAAATTGTCCCTTGACAATATTAGAAAATACAAATCTCGGATGCATGCTACTATAATGTAAGAGTGCGTTCTTCCAGCATGGTTGTCTATAGAGGGAAGTGGATATACAACCTCCTGTATCCTTTGTTATACTTATATCCAAAAAATCCACTTTATCATATGAAAAATCTAGTGTGAATCTTAAGAAGTCTGTAGTTGATTCCAAATAGCAAATAAAAGCTTTCAGTTCTTCTATATCACCTTTCCAGAAGAGTAGTATATCATCCACAAACCTTCTGTAGAAAATCACCTGTGGATAGAACGCACAATTGAGCAGGAACCTTCTCTCCCAACAGTGTACTACTAGATTTGCATACGAATTAGCACATGGGGTGCCCATGGCAACACCCCACTTCTGTGCAAACAGCTTATCATTGAACATGAAGACATTATTAGTTAACACAATCTCTAAAAGTGTGCAGACAAGTATCTGTTCATTATTAATTCCTTCAGTTGAACATAAAACCTCCCTAATGGCTTCTATACCATATTCGTTAGGAATTGAGGTGAACAGATTTTTAACATCTAAAGTTACCAATAAACAAGAAGGATCAATTCTACCATTGGTAAAACCAGCTAACTCATTAATTAGTTGGAAACTATCTTTTAAAATAATATGTATGTTCCTAACCAAAGGTCCTAGTATACTTTCAATATAAACTGATATTCTCTCTGTCACCCACCCATCCCCAGCCACTATGGGTCTCATCGGTGGTGGGGGGGGGTGTTCTTATGAACCTTGGGTAGGCCTTTTATGTATGGAATTAACGGAAATTCAACTAAAAAATAATTATATAGCTCCTCTGTGACCTGTCTGCACATCAAAAGATCATACAAATCATCATGCTCTTGATTTATCTCCATATAAGTGTTAGTGTCAAGTAACATACACAACATTGCTGTATTATAATCATTAGCATCCAATAGTACAACCCCACCCCCCTTATCAGCAGGTTTTATCACCAGATTTTCTTTCAAGGATAGATTAACCAAAGACTGTTGTTGTTGCTTGCTCAGATTAAAATATGTGCATCTACGCCCTTGTTTTGCAAAATATGCGTATAAATCATTTTCACATAGACTAATAAAACACTCTACTTTCGCAGGTAAATGGGGAACAAAAGAACTTCTACATTTAAAATTGTACACTGGTTGTGAGACCATTTTGTTATCAGTAGCAAACATTAATTTGAGTGCTATTGCACGCCCAAATAGTCTCAAATCAATCAACAGCTCACTTAAGTCACTTGCTTGCAAAGGAATAAAGGATAAACCTTTATTTAGTAAAGTATAGTCTGTGTGACTAAGCACAAACCTGGAGAAATTAAAGACGAGTTGATTCAGTTCTGCATCCTTCGTCTCATACCTTGATTCTCCCCTGAGAATGTCCGCTTCCTGTGACCTCGACTGTTGGATCTGGTTCTGGAGGTTTCGCGGAACTTCATAGGAAAAGGAAAAAATTGTTCCAAACTTTTGCCCAGGACCTTCGGTCTCACCCCCAAGGCAATATCATCATTCAGTTCCGTCAACGCTTGCTGATTAGGTGGGGGAGTGGCTACTGTGGATAAGGTATTCCTCTCAAAACCTTCATTGGGTGGCATGTCTGATATACCAGTTTCATTCAAACCACTGCCGCCAGAAGCATCAGTAGTTTTTAAAGGCATATTGTCAGTCACAGCAATTTCATTGACATAATCACTATTGCTATTATTAAAATGTCTTGAGTGGGTATTCGAAGTTGCGGATTCACTAGTCCGATTATTTCTTGTTCAAACAAACACTTGCCCCAATGTAAAATCTCTGTAGTCCCGCTGTAACTTACGGTATTTGATCTGCTGTAGCTAATTTCTATACATAGCTACTTGAGTATATAAATTGTCCAATCTCTTCTCATAGACCACTCCTTTGAAGCGGGTCCGTAGATCTTTATTCAAAGCCTCTACCTTATGCAATAGCTCCACTTCAGTAGGAGAAAAGTATTCAATCAATAGTTTCATATAGTTGTAGCTGAGGTCTAGATTTAACTTCTGCCACTTCTTAAGGAGCTCAGGATGACTATCTCCGTAAGTCGGCATACAAAGTACCCTCATGCCACGAGGGACAATATGGAAATGCAAACTTGCTTCCATATGTCTCCTCTGCCAGACCAGTCTTTGCAATTTATATAAGTAATTTTCAAGCTCCCTACTCAAGTCTTTAAAATCTTTTAAGTTATCAACAGTACCTGCAGCAGGTGATGTAAAAGAGTGGTGTAGTTCCAGGTTAAGTAAAGGATTATTCTGTGTCTCAAAGATGCCATTCCACCTCTGATTCAAAAAAGTACTTTCAGGATTATAGTCCAATTCGACCGTAGGTGTATCCATCATGTGACGGTTGCCAGTACCAAAATGTGTAGAAAATAAAATATAATGAAGTACAGCTACCGTCCAAAGGTCCCAGTCCTGAACAAGAAAACCAATTAATAGAAGAAGACAGGACATGACCACCACAGGATAGTGCATAAAATCCAAGTTTATTTTAGATGAATAAACGCTTTCACGTGCTCCCTCAGCACACTTCTTCAGATTGCAGTATATCATTTGTGTCTCAGCGTTTAAATATACCATCATAATTACTTAATTGGAGACAATCAATCTTAGATGCAAGCAATTAAAATAATTGTATAAAACAATCTGCATCATCCATTGTGAGTTCTAGTAGAAATATTTCCATTTAAAACAAAACAAAAGTTAATCAACACACCTATTATATGTGATTCTAATGTAAATAAAAACAATCTAACACCCAAACAAGCTAAAACCAAATTCATAATACAAGCTAAACTCAATAATGTATAGAAACATCTCCCATAAAATATATACATATATATATATATATATATATATATATATATATATATATATATATATAAATGCTATGTAACAATATAAATTAATTCATATTTTCTGTACATATACATATATTTAATGGATATCAAAAACATATGTATGAGTAACCTCGATGTAACTATAAAACAAGTCACATCATAGTTATATATAGCTTAAATAATTTTTTGTAACTTTTAAAAATACTGAAGACATTCAAAAATGGTGCTTTTCCACCTGGTCATGCGGTGATCAGTGCTCTACCCCCAGTATCCAAAAAAAGGGATGACAGCTTACACTCAATTGGAATGTAGAATGAACTCCAGTCTACCTTCTCATGACTTGCAGAGAATCCCATTCTCAGCTCCTAAACTCCTTTATCTCTCATTGGTGGTAATAGGTTCTCAAGTTCATAGGTACATATTAAGCTATTGATCTGTGAGGATCTGAGACAGCCTGGCTTTTCATTCCCACGTTACTTTTTAGCTCTTATATTTTACATACAGATGACACAGAGATAGGCCAAATGATGATATGCTGAGATACTTACAGTACATGCTTCCACTTTCATTGAGGGTCAGAGATGTTAAACCATGGCTGAATTTTCTGTTACTCATCCATTCATCAAAAGTACATTTCAACAGAGTAAAAGAAGTGCTTTGATTTATGTGGAGTGGAAGAAGTTTCATAGAAGTGGTATTCTCTATGATACAAGCCTATCCTTCCTATGTGCTCTATTTATTTTGAAAAAGAAATTGAAATCCCTACAGCGGGTGTTTATGATACCAATAATCTTGCAAATGTGTAGTTGGTCTGACAGAAGAGGGTCTGCTGAAGCTTTATATTTGTGGCAGACATCACTTCTCAGTAACTTTTATAATACTGAAGAGGGACAAGGCTTTGAGGTAGTCTGCATAACTTTTACAGTTTGATTTGTTTTTTTATTGAGAAAGTGTTGTGGTCATTCCAGTCGTGACAACTGTTTGGACAGGTACATACCAAAAGTGTCATTATTACCAATGATCAACCTAATGACTGCCAAATACAGTGAGATGATTACATTGCTGGATATGGATGCAATACCTTTAGATATAAGCTGTGTGATGAAAAAGGGTTTCCTTACAACAGTGAAAATGTAGTGATCGAGGGACAGTTCATTGTATCTTATCAAAGTAATAACTACAATGGGAGTCATCCAATTTGCTGTTGGCATTATTGTAATATTACTAAATGTGTTTGATGTTGTACTGTTATCACCTTGGTAACTGATTATTACCTCCTGACTGTGATTTGAAAACTTTGTGCCTTTAATTTCATAATCAGTCTGCCTTTTAAAAGTGTATTAAATGCTCATTACAGATACTTTATTTTTTCTAAAAAGTTTGATGATGCAATGTGTGGTGATTAAGACTGAAGTCCATGCCATTCCATTGCTTACTGACTATGCACTAGGTTTGTAGGTAAGTACCAGGCAATCAGCCTGCATGCCTTTTCAAGCCTAGCCCAAAAACTCTATTCAAAAGTTACCTCTAGCCTCAAGCAGGGCAAGACAAGATAGACTGGGAGAGAATTTGAGGCTGCCCATCCAAATATCTAGATTTACCTTGATGGTGGCACAAGCGCTACTCTGCTTGACAAGTAGTGGATGTATGTTCCATTAGTGAGGGATTAGTTGGGATATGAATCTATCATGACAACGTGTCTTATTTATCTGCTGATAAAGGTTTAGTTCCTTTAACCAAGTATTTGAAGTACCAAGAGTAATGTGAGAGAATAGGCAATCAAATAGGGTTGGATCTTTCATGTCAAGAAAGGCTAGACATAGATCTCTATGGAGGAGTCTGTAAGAGACTGAGTACAGTGAAAGGGCTGCTGATCTCTCCTGGTAACTAAGATTTTTGAGGTCCCTGATCTTTTTAGTTATGAATCGCTGAGGTCTCTCATGTTGTGTGATATTTTTAGATAAATACATGCCAAAAATGTGTGTTATATTCAATAATGGGTATGATAAGATATAAGTAAAGGGGGATTAAGACTTCCTTGGATCTAGTGGAGATTCCTTTGGAAATTAGATGGGCCAGGGTGAAAGTGCTTAGTCACTGAAGCTTTGTACTATTCTTAATAAAGGTTGGTGATTTTATTTGGGCAACACCGGTGTGCTTTTCATTGTTACTAGTCCAATGAGATGCTCTGTTTGACATGAAATAGGAGTCTGTTCCATAGTTGTGGTAACCTCTGGAAGACAAATCTGTTCCTCAAGCATGTTTTATTAATGTCACATACCAGGTTAAGGCCTTTAGAGCAAGTAACCCGTGTACCATTTGACTCATGGAGATGCAGCATTTCCAATAAAGCAGGGTCAGAGATTGCCTCATATGCAAGGCAGAGATCACCTCTGAGTAGTCTGTATAAACAGAATAAAGTGGCAGTGATTTCAGACAATTACCATAGGATAGATGCTGAAGACCTAGAATTCTCCTTATAAGGAACCTTTGTGGTCTCTCCAATTGCTGCAGGTGCATGGAAAGGTACGTATCAAAAGGGGCATCATACTCAATAATTAGTCTGATGAGGGAAGAATACAAGGAGCCTATAACTTTTTTTTTTCTGGAGGCAATACCCTTACTTATGAGATGAGCAATGTAGAATGCCCTTCTTACCAGTGTGGAGACATGGCGGTCAAAGGTGAGGTTGCTGTCAACCTGTGTGCCCAGGTGTCTCTCCACTGAGTGCATACTTAAGGTGTTGCTATTGATGTGGTAGTTAGCAGGAACATTGCCCTTATTGAAAGGGATGATAATACATTTTTTGCATTGAGTTTAAAGCCATGACTTTGGCACCAATCATTTGTTTGTGTAAGACCCTCTTGTAGGATGTTGAAATCATTTGGAGATTCTTTGATTGCTCCCAGTTGGCAGTCATCAGCAAACTTTGTCAGCCACAGACCTTTAGTTTTTGCTTGTACTTTGGAGAAATAAATTCCAAACAGTAGAGGTCCCAGGAATGATCCCTGTGGAACACCACTGTTTACAGGTCTGCTGTTGGAGGTGGATTCCCCTATTTTGACTATATGGGTTCAATCAGTGAGACAGTAAGTGACCCATCTAATGATATAAGGGTTAGAACCTAGCTGGATGAGTTTGTTAATGATGCCTGAGTGGGGGATAGTGTCAAATGCCTTGGCTATGTCTAGGTAGGCTGTATGCACAGATTTCCCTTTGTCCAAGGCCTTGGTGACTATCTTGAAGAAGTCCACAAGGTTTAACAGGCATGATCTCCCTTTGACAAATCCAAACTGAGTAGGCTCAAGTGTTTGGAGATTACCTATATCTTTGTTGATAAGGTCCATGATGATTCGCTCCATGGCCTTGCAGATAAGGCTAGTCAGGCTAATAGGTCTATAGTTCCTGGGGTCGGTGGAATCACCACCTTTGTGCAAGGGAATAATGGTGGGTGTTTTCCATTCAGCTGGGACAAAGCCGGTGCTTAGACTGTGATTGAAAAGATTACACAATAGTGTTGCTAACTCTTGTTGGAACCCATGTAAGATGCAGCCTGGGATGTTATCAGGTCCCATAGATGATGTGTTCCTGGCCTTAGAGATGGCATTAATGACCTGCTCTTTAGATATACAAGGTAGGGGACAGGTGGCTGGGATGTCATGGGGTGCATGTGGCGGGGATAGGGGAGTGAAATTTTCACAGAACCTGTCAGCCAACAGGTTAGTTATGTCCACAGGCTTAGTGTATGTGGTATCATTAACTACCAGTTCAACACAAATCTGGGCCTTCCCTTTTAGGTTATGGGTGAAACTAAAGAATGGCTTATGGTTGTCTTTGGCTGAGGAAGCTAATTTTGATTCATAGTTTTCTTTGGAGGACTTCACAAGAAGTTTTATTCACTTGTTTAAGCTGATGAGGGAGTGTTTCCGGTTTAGGGCTTGCTCCCTCTTACTCTTAGACAGCAATTTCTTCCTCTTATTGTAAAGTCTGTTAATGGCAGTTGTCCACTAGGCAAGTTTGCTCTTCCTTGAGGAGCATGTTTTGGTTCTATTAGGTACAGCCAAGTCAATGCAGTTATACAGGTGTTTGTATAAAACATTAGTGTAGAACATGGCACAGTTGCCAGTTCTATCTGAGGAGGGAGGTGCAGAGAAGATATTTATACCATCCTGTAATAGAAGTTTTTTTTTTAGTTGCTGCTGGTGGGGGGATCAGGTGTGATAGTTACTGCAAATGAGACTGATTTGTGGTCAGATATCACCAGGGAAGACCTTACAGTGGGGGTGCTATAGTGGTCCCCCATATTGGTAAGCAACAGATCCAGGATGTTGGCACCCCTTGTGGGAGTGTCAACCAGCTGGTCCAGGGCACTGGAGTTAACGAAGTCGAGGAACCTTTGGGTAAGTGAGTTTAAGCACGAGTAATTTACCCAGTCAATGGATGGGTAGTTAGTCATCCAAAACCATGGTGTTTGGATGTATCTTGATAGACTCATATAGATCCAAATAGCAGAGTGGGTGCCCTGATTTATGGAAGGGGTCCTGTAGCTGACAATGACTTGAACAGGTGTCCTACCAACAGTTTATTGCACCTGAGGTGTCTCCAGGCAATCATGCTGTTTGATCAATCTGAAGATGTATTTATCTTTAATGAAAATTGATATACCGCCTCCTTTAGTTTTCATGCCTTCAGTTTGTAGTCTGAACGTGTGGAAGGAGGTGGAGGTGTGGTTGGGGTACTGTCCACAGCCTTGAACCAGGTCTCTGTGACTGCACAAATGTCTGCGTCATCCAAAATGAAGACTGCTTCCAATGAATGCAGTTTCATGTTAAGACTCCTAGTGTTTAGCAGCATAACCTTGAGGTTGTTTTTAGATGGAGTTTTTACACCTGGAATTTTGTCCATGAGACACTGCCTAAAAAGGCACTATGGGGGTGGCAAGAGCCTTAGCCAGTAGCTGAAATCCCAGGGGTGACAGATGAAGACCATCTCTGGCAAAGCATCGAGGTCTGTCGATCATGTCATCCCAGGCTGACAGATACTGGATCCCCTTAGAATCACACCAGAAACTAAGCAAATTATTGTAGTCAATAGTTTTCTGTTTGTATTGAGGCATCATTTTAAGTGAAGGTAAAATGCTGCTTAAGGCTAGGGAAATACCTGCCTGAGACACATAGTCCGAGAGCTCAGTCATGTCTCTCTTCATATACTCCAGAGAGGTACTTCTCAAGCCATTCACACCAACATGGACTATGATGGAGTCTTAACAGTACCTGTTGTTGAGAGACATGAGTGCATGTGTGATATGGCGTATCCTGACACCTGACAGACAGCTGACCATGGCCTTCTTCTTATCTAGCCTGGTGAGAGGCGCATTTGTGTGCCTCACGATAGTCACCTATGACTAATATGTTTGGTTTTGTTGTTTGCCTTAAGGGCTTTTTTGGCTGAGACACTGGTACATGAGCTATTATGTGTATTGTGTTCTGCAGAGTAAGTATTATGTGTAATGTGCTTGATTTTGTGTTTGAGACATCACTGGTGTTTAGGTATGTTTCTGGTGAGGACCTCCGCATATGTAGGTATGTGTGATGTGGGTTTGGGTGGAATAGAAGATGAGGTGTGCATGCTGACAACCTGCTCATTGTCATATGTACACTGGTGTGTGAAAGAGCATGGATTCAATGTTCTTAATATAGTTGTATCTCCCACATGTTGAGTTTGTGTGGACTAGGAGTAGAGGGTTTTTGGTGAACATGAGGCAGTTGCTACACTATCTCAGGATGCCCATGTCGACCTAGCTGGCTGGAGAAACTATAGGGAATTGTCTGTCCATAGTGTTAAGTAAATTTATTTGGTCAGGAAAAGTGGGAAAGCTCATTTACATATTTTTTTCCCTATTGGGTCTTCTTTTTCTGAATATATGACACAGGGTATTGCAAATACGAGCTGTTAACTGTTATAAAGTTCATAAAAATGCTCAGAAGCATCAAGAACATAATGTCACAGCAGATGGGTATATAACTGTCGATATTGCAGAATAGAGTTAAGTGACTACATCCTCTCTCATGAAAAGGCTTTTAATGGAAAAACTCAACACGTTAGTCCACAGGTTCTTGGTCCAGCATCAGTAATACCAGTGCAGTATACTGGTGGTTTGGGGTTTGAGTCCTAAATGACAACTAATATTATTTATTTATTATTATGTATTTATTATTTATTAGCATTTGTTGACTGGGAAGGTCCACTGGGTCAAAGACCCATTTTCAGTGGAGGCCCGAGGAGAAAAGCTCCTCTGAGTACAATAAGAGATAAAGAGTTGCAAAAAGAGATAAAGTTTAGCATAAGATTTAAAAGTATTACAAATATAATGGTAATAATACATTTTACAATTTACAAATGTATAGGCTTACATTGATAATGCATTAGAAAAACATTACATAGGTTAAAGTGTTACGACAGTGGAAACACCCGGATTTTGATACAGTAAATTCATTTGCAGACAGTGTAGTTTACACTATTTTTGTGATTGGTTAGTGTACTTAACATATACCAGTCTATTATCCTTTTGTTTCTACGATTCTAACAGTGCCTAAGCAGAGAGAGTTTTCTCTTTCTCAGTGTGTGTGTGTGTGTGTGTGTGTGTGTGTGTGTGTGTGTGTGTCTGTTTGTAATAACTGCTGAAAATGTTAATTATAATCCCATTAAAGAGCACATGGAAAACTCGTGGCAATCTTCTTATTGAAGCAGGATGTAGTCATGCTCTCCTTACAGGATAAATTTAAAAGCTGTAATATAGAGAATAGTAATTATTCCAGGTCATGTTACTGTTCACATACTGTTGGTGGCCTGTTTGTAGTTCCTTCTGAAATGGGTGTCATATCTGTGTTAATACTAGAGCAATTTGTGCCACCCAGTCACTGACTATCTTGATTCACTGCTAGAATAGAGTTTTATTCTGCTGCAAGGCTCTTCCAGAAAGTGTATAGGATCATAGGAGGTTACTAGGCTTTTGACCTGGAGGTCATTTCAAGCCTAGCTGTTTCATCCCAATGTAATGCCATAAATACTCTATTCAATATCCAGGATTGTATTTATTAATGACTGCCCATATCCAGGATTGTTGTGGGGGCTATCCCCGGTAAAAATTTTCAGTGCTCCATCCACTCGTCCAGGTTCATTTTGAACAGTGTCATAGAGGTGTTCTGCTTCACATGAATTGGCAGCCTATTCCAAAGATGCAGGAGTCACTGGTAGACAAATCTGTCCCTCCAGCATGTCTCATTCAAGTTGAAGGACATATTTAGGTCCCTGAAATGGGTAGCTCTAGTCCAATTTGATTTATGGATGTGCAGCAAATTAATTAGGTTTGGGTCAGAGGTTGCGTTGTAGGCCAGGCATAAGTGTCCCCTAAGAAATCTATACAATACTGAGTATAGTGACAGGGATTTTAGTCAGTCTGTGTAAGGCACATGCTGGAGTCTCTTGATCTTCTTAGTTAGAAACCTCTGAGGTCTCTCCAATTGCTGCAGGTACTTACAGAAAGGGGTGTTATACTCAATTATGGACCTGATTAGTGATAAGTATAGAGGGGTTATAACCGCCTTTGCTCTAGAGGTGATGTTGTTGCTAATTAAGTGTGCTATGTAGAAAGCCTTCCTTCCTACAGTAGACACATGGTGGTCAAAGTTAAGGTTGCAGTCTACTTGTTATCCTAGAACTCTTACCACTTCATAGGTACATAGGGTATTGTTGTTAATTTGATAGTGTGAAGGGACATTGCTTTTACTGAAGAGAATGATTATGCATTTCTTTGCATTCAGTTTGAGATGGTGACTAAGACACCAGTCAATGGTCTGCGTAAGACCCTCCTGAAGTGTATTGACATAAATTCGGTATTCAATAATTGCACCCAGTTTGCAGTCGTCCACAGACTTGATCAGCCACAGCCCCTTAGTTTTGGCCTGAACTTCTGAGAAGTACATACTAAACAGTAGGGGGCCAGGCTCTGATCCTTGTGGCACCCCACTGGTGACAGGTCTGCTGGTTGATGTGCAGTCGCCGACTTTCATAGTGTGTGACCAGTCTGTGAGCCAGTTGGCAGCCCATCTTACAGCAAAGGGGTTTACATTCAGTTTGCTAAGTTTATTGGTTATCCTGAGTGTGGGATTGTATCAAAGGCCTTTGCCAAGTCGAGGTATGCTGTGTGCAGAGATTTGCCATCATCAATGGCCTTGGTCACATTTTTGAAAAAATCCATCAAGTTTAACAGGCAGGACCTGCCCTTGATGAAGCTGAATTGGGTTGGATCCAGGTTTGGAGGTCACCTATGTCTTTATTTATGAGATACATGATGATACTTTCCATGGCTTTACAGATGAGGCTGGTCAGACTTATGGGTATATAATTCCCAGGGTCTGTTCCTAAGCTGCCTTTGTGGAGGGGAATAACTGTTGCTGTTCTCCATTCTGCAGGAACACAGCTTGTGGTTAGGCTGTGTTTGAATAGGGTACTTAATGGTGATGCTAGTTTGTGTTGTAGTTTGTTTAGAAGACAGCCTGGTATGCCGCCTGGTCCCATAGAGGCTGTGTTTTTTGCCTTAGACAAGGTTTTGCTGACCTGCTCTTCGGATATGTATGGTGGGGGGAAGTTGGGGGCAAGGTTTGTGATATGTTTGGAGGGGATAAGCGAGTGAAATTTTTGCCAGATCTGTCCGCTAGCAGCTTTGCTATCTCTGAGGGATCAGTGTGTGATATCATTAGTCAGTTCGGTAAATGCTTAGGTCCTACCTTTTAAGCAAGGTATGTAGCAGTAAAAGGCCTTGTGTTATCCTTGGCTGTGCTTGCAAAGTTTTTCTCAAAACTGCCCTTAGAGGATTTGACAAGTTGTCTTATTTGCCTATTGAGGCTGAGGAGGGTGCTTTTCCATTGTTGGAGCCTAACATTAGTTTTCTTAGACAGCAACTTTTTGCATTTGTTGTAAAGTTTGTAGATTCTGGATGCCCAGCAGGGCTGCTTTATTTTATTTGGGGCTCTGGCTTTGATTCTCTCTGGAATAATAGTCTATACACTTATGCAAGTGATTATACAGGTCTTTAGTGTAAGCACAGGTGTAGTTCCCACTTCCAGCTTGAAGGAAGGCTTAGAATGCATTTATACCATCCCCTAGAAGGGTGTAGTTTGCTTTGGTGAAGTTTGTTTAGTCTGACTTCACCCTTTGTGAGTTCTGGTGTTTAGTGCCAGCTCAAAGGTGACTTATTTGTGGTCAGATTTAACTAATGAGTGTCTGACAGTTGCAGTGGTGCATCTGTTTGTCATGTTAGTGAGGACTAGATCTAGTATGTCTGTTCCCATTTTTGGAGTTTGAACAATTTGTTCCAGAGCATCTGAGTTAACAAAGTGAAGAAACTTTTGCGCTAGTGAGTTAGGGCTAGAGTAGTTTTCCCAGTTGATGGTGCGATAATTGAAGTTTGGTCAAGTAAGTCTCAGGCACATCATGATCCATGGAGAGGGGTCTATAACTAGCTATGACTTGAGTGGGGGGGGGGTCTTCCCCACAGTAATCTGAACTTGGAGTAACTCCATGGAGTTGTCTAGTCTAACTAGTCAGGAGGTGAATTTATTTCTAATAGAGATAGAAACACTGCCTCCTTTGGTTCTCACACATTTATTTTGCGGTCTGAAGGTGTGGAAGGCATTGTAGCCTTGCAAGGCCATGGTATTCTCTGAGGCTTTGACTCAGGTTTCTCTACTGCACAGACATCTACTTCCTCCAGTGATAGAAGTGCTTCCAGGGTATGCATTTTTTTGGTTTAAGCTCCTAGCATTTAGCAGCATAATCACTATTTTGTTATGGTTGGCAATTTACATGTCAGCAATTTTGATTTTGAGACCTTGCCTAAACAAGGCACTATTGGTGAGGCAAGAGCCTTTGCCAGCAGCTGAAAGCCTACCTCTGAGAGAGCATACCTCGACTTGGCAAGCCATTTCTGACAAAACAGCGAGGTTTGCCAACCATGTCATCCCAGGCTGGTAGAAACTGGATCCCCTTTGAATGACACCAAAAACAAAGCCACTAATTGAAATTGATCATTTTTTGTTTATACTGTGGCATCATTCGAGGTGAGAGTAATATGCTGCTCAAGGCTAGGGACATACCTGCCTGGGACACATACTTGGAGAGCTCAATCATGTCTATCTTCATATAGTCCAGTGAGTTATGTTTCAGGTCATTCACTCCAACATGAGCTATAACAGAGTCTTATTGGTACATGTTTCCGAAAGACCTGAGTTCATGTGTGATCTGATGAATCTTGGCACAGGATAGACAGTTGACTGTAACTTTCTCCTTATTTAACCTGATGAATGGGATATCCATGTGTCTCATTATAGAGTCTCCAGTGACAAGAAAATTTGGTTTTTGAGTGTTACGCTTTAAGGGTTTGGTAGGTGACACACCGGTGTTGCTGTGTGTCTTGGGTGCTGTGGAAACTGTGTTAGTTGTAGCAGTCTTTTGTTTTGCAGGTGTTTGGAGTTTTAGTAAGTTTTTACAGAACCTCTGAGGATGTTTATTTATGTGTTGTATATACTGTGTGTATGAATAGTAGTACTATGTGCAGGAGTAGTGGTGGGTGAGTTGACAGCCTCTTCAGTGTTACTGTTTTGAGTGCGAGAGAGCAGAGATTCAAGATTCTTGGTGTAGATACATCTCTCACACTCTGTACTAGAGTGAGTTATTGTCTGTGTATATGAGGCAGTTGCTACACTGTCTCAGAAGACTCAAGTCAACAAGGCTGGCAGGAGAAACAAGGGTGGTCCAACTGTCCACAATGCTAGGTTTGAAGAAATGTTATCACAAAGGGGGTGCTTTCAGGGCTGATCTAGGAGGTGCTCTGTAGATAGATATTTCTAATGTGGTTTTTGGCTGGTGGTTTTATAGGTCACAACTCACTAGCATTACCTCTTAGATTGGAGGTGTACTAAAGATGAGGACTAAACTAATGTACTATTTTGTAGCTAAGGGATGAACTTGGACTGTTTTATTTGGGATGAACTCTGTCCTTCCTACAATGCGTATAATGACTACTGTATAATTTCATTGTTAAAAAACTTTTATAAATGAAGGATTTCCATATGTAACACTGCAGAAGAATTTGATTAGCTTTAAGTTAGAGGGAATAGAGACCATATCATAAATAATAGGTAAAAATAAAGCAGGTACTTATTCCACAGATGGAAACGCCTTAAATTTTTTAAAATATTAATTTCATTGTATTAGAAAAAGTTTTATTCTCATCACATTTATTTGCACTGATGCAAGACAGCAGGAATGGCTTTGGTGTGTATAAGCAGGCACCTGGCCATTTATATTAAACCCTTGAAAAGGCAAAAGAATATCAAAATTGTGTGTGTGTGTGTGTGTGTGTGTGTGTGTGTGTGTGTGTGTGTGTGTGTGTGTATGTTTCATTAATTATATCAAGGCCTTGGATGGTGTAAATCATGAAAACCTTGGGGCCTCACTGAGAATCATGGGTATACCCATAAAAGATAAACAAATGTCTAATAAAATAAATAAACAAGAACACCTTTATAGCTATCATAGATAATCTTCACATCAATCAAGAAGTAACAGTTCAAACATAACAAGGTGAAACAAAATAGTTTAGAATTGGTGAAGTTACATAACAAGGCATACTTTCCACATACCTATTTAATTTATATGCAAAACATATCATCTGAGAAACATGATTGCATCAACCACTGAGGGGTGAAAACTGTATGAAGAATTATCAACAAACTCCTCCTTGTTGATACCACACTACCTGGTGAAACTAAGACAATCTCAAATACCTGCCCATCAGGGTTAAACAACGTAGTCATAATCTTGCTCTACAGCAGACTCCATTATGCTGCATTAACATGCCTTACAGTTATTATTCTGTATTTGGCCTACTTGGCCTGGTCAGTGGCTGAAAAGGTCTGTTGGAAATAAATGATGGAAATTATAGATGCCCATGGCATCTAAATTACATTATTGTATGATGAAAATAGCAAACGCTATTTCATCGTACCGATAATATCTAAACAACAAAATATCGAACAAACTGAACAGCAAATTTTTTTCCCAGGGAAAATGCATTTTTCTAGAATTTTTGATGAGAGATAAAATGGCAATTGGCCTAAAATTTGAGGGGTCAGTGGAGATACTACCTTTGTGTAAGGGAATGACATAAAATTTCTTCCAGATCTCAGGTGTTTTTTTTGATGAATCTATTTGAATCTATTTACTAATATGGAGATGGGGTAAGCGATAGAATTGGCAGCAATTTTTAGGAATTGAGGAGGAAGGTTGTCGCTTGATAGTGAACATGTTTTATGTTTACTAAGAAGTGATTTGATATAGGTTGTAGAGAGGGGTTTAAAAGAGAAAGAGGTTGTTAGAGTAGATGGAGGGAAAATGGGGTAGGTGATGGTGCCATTTTTAGTTAGGTCATGGATAGAGTCAATGAAAAAGGAATTCAGAAAGGTAGCAGTATCAGTGGAAGAGCTATTAGGGCATGGGTTGGGTGATGAGGGACTTCCAGGATGTAGCAGCTTATTAACAGATTGCCCATATTTTTGGGGGTTGGAGTGGGGATTGCTTAGTGGATTTTTAAAAAAATTGCTTGTCAAGGGTGACCTTTTTTTGGTTAGATTACGGAGCTTTCTATAGGTTTGAAGATCAGTGGAAGATTTTTTTTTCTATTGTTTCCACACACAATTTCTCTTGTTCTTGGGGGCTCGAGTGTGTTTTGTTAGCCAGGGAGAGGAATGACATTTGATTCTTCTGTTCCTGATGGGGCCCAGGAAATCAAGTGTGTCTAGGAGGATGTTGTTAAATGTTAAGACTGCATCCTCCAGATGGAGTTTATAGAGGAAGGACCAATTGGTTGAAGACAGCAGGTGGTTGAAGGTATCAGGGTTAAAGGTAGGAAGTTTACAGTAGTCCTTGTATTGCTGGAGTTTATGTAGTTGGGGAGAGTGTCTAAGTACGAAGGTGGGGTGGTGATCACTTAGGATATCAGGTAGGGTGGAGGGTTGTGATAGAAATTAGGCTTGGAGGTAAGGACCCAGTCTAGAGTGGAGCCAGAGTTGTCGTGTCTATTTGGATGAGTGGGAGTAATGATTAGCTGGGAGAAGCCATAGAGGTTAATAGAGGTGTTAGGGGAATCTGTGTCAAGGGCACTCCAGTCAATGTTAACGTCTCCCAAGATTACTGTTTCATAAGAGATAGTCCGAGAGATCCAGGAGAGAAGGAGCACTAGGATAGGGATGTTGTTACCTGGGGGGCTATAAACAGAAACAATAGCTAGTTCCTTGTGACTGTTCAGTTTACAATTGACAATGAGTACTTCAGCAGGATGGAAGTTTGGAAGAGAGATAGAAAGAGGGCAGAGGGAGAGCTGATTGGATCAGAGAACAGCAACACCTCCACCTTTTTTCTCTAGTCTGTCTTGCTGGAAGATGTCATAGCCTGGGGGAAGAAATTCACATATGTGTGGCTTAACCAGGTTTCAGAGAGGGTGAGAATATCAGGGGTGTGTAGCGAGATCCAGGCATGAAAAGAGGAAATTTTCTTCATGATACTTTGAATTTGGTATGTAGGGGTGAAGTTAGTGAATCATATGGATCTGCCTGAAACTTAGCTATGGATATACAATTAGAAATAAGCACTGTAGTGATCCTCTCAGAGGCTTTGTCTCATATATTGTTACACACATGCACACACCCACAAACACATACACACACACACACACACACACACACACACACACACACACACACACACACACACACACACACACACACACACACACACACACA
This sequence comes from Protopterus annectens, assembly GCF_019279795.1. Classification (NCBI taxonomy): domain Eukaryota; kingdom Metazoa; phylum Chordata; order Ceratodontiformes; family Protopteridae; genus Protopterus; species Protopterus annectens. The sequence goes on along the minus strand of NC_056743.1, from coordinate 58,162,014 downwards.
CACACACACACACACACACACACACACACACACACACACACACACACACACACACACACACATAAAAATAATACATAAATGAGTAACTATTTCCACAGGAACAAAACACACTATTCATAGTATTTTTAAAAATGAACTACAAACAAATATGAGGCTACAGGCAGTACAACAACAGATAACCTATTTCACCACTGCATAAACTTAACGGTAACTTCTTGAAAATATTGCTTTGCAAAATAAGAAAACTCCCAGTACAATACTGATTAGATTAAAAACTGAATGTGACTGCATTTACACTGTATTTATCTTGTCACAGCTGAACCCAGGAAAAAAATAAGAGCAAGTCTCTGAAAAAAAAAAAGCCGGCCACTATTCAGTTTTTTCCATCTCTACTCCTACCTGTTATTTAATATGACGTCATGCCAAAAGAAGAATTTCACAGAAAAAATGAGCTTCAGAATATCAAGAGAAGCTCTGTCATGACAGTTTCAGCTAGGAAATAAACAATTCTACCAAAGAAAATGCACGTAACAGTTAACCGTACAAAAAAGCCAAACAAACACCAAAATAAAATAGAACACAGCATCCAGAACCCAAGTCAGCATGTTTACTTCAATTATCTGAATCACACAGATAAAAATAACTTTATAAAGATGAGACTTTCGTTTCCAAATTACGGAAACTTCATCAGATAAAATCATCCTCATACATTCATCATTTTAAATAAATGGTTAAATACATCACCGTAACTTTTAAAACACACCCCCAAATTAAACCCATCAAACTCATCCAATCTATACCACACCCCCTAATAAAATAAAACACTACATTAATATGTTGCAACTTCCAATTGTCCGTTAATACTTTAGAAAATAAATATCATCGGTTTAAAGCTTTTAACTCTAAAATATGTTTGATAGAGATGTTCTCATTCAAGCCTGGCCAATATTTATTAAAATTAAAAGCTTTAAACTGAAGATGCTTTTATGTTGATGTTTATTTTATAAACTATTAATGGACAGTTGGAAGTTGTGACATATTACTGTAATGTGTTCATTTATTTGGAGGTGTGGTATAGATCAGATGAGTTTGATTGGTTTAATTTGGGGCTGTGTTTTTAAAAGTTACGGTCATTTATTTAAAATGATGAATGCATGAGGCTGATTGTATCTGATAAAGTTTCCATAATCTGGCAAAGAAAGCGCTCATCGTTATAAAGTTATTTTTATCTGAGTGAGCAATAAATTCGGATAATTGAAGTAAACATGCTGACTTGGGTTCTGGACGCCATATTCTATTTCACATAACAGTTAACACAATGCTAAGTAATACTGCTATCACAATTCCTGCAAAACAAAGCCAGAACACTTTAAAAAGTGTGACAAATCACTTTATATATTAACCAATATATTTCTCACTAAATAATGACAGACTACTTGAAGCATTTTAGGGGTCTGCCACTGTCATCAAATTCCAAATATATGCAGACCATGACATTACATTATATGAAGTATTGAACACCATAGACAACTTACATCAGCAAAAGCAAATGAACCTGAAGGGTTCACTGTGTTGTTTTATTAAAAATTCAAAAGCACAACCAGTCTAACTTGTCAAGTTCTACAAGTAATGTAAAAAATACCAAATTCATGAAAACCAGAATAAACTTCAGAACAAAACCGTGAAAAAAAAGACAAAATGATGACTGTGAACACAGATAAAGGTTAAGAGCTTTCTTTCATTTTAATCACAATGAACATCTTCAGAAATGGCCAGTAAATCAATTAGTCAAGTTTAAATACAAAATTTGATTAATAAATAAACCAATCAAATGCCCATTCATCTAATTGTTCATTAATACATACCATTTTCTTAAAGGCAAAAGTATCAAATGTGAAATATAACACCTGACATGTATACAAAAAGCATGTAGCACATACAAGTGTGTGCCTACTGTAAAAATACTTGTCAAATAAACTATTTAATAATACAGTCTGTTATTTAAAAGACATTTAACATTTAAGGTCTCATTTAGACCAGGCACGTGATCTGCCCTAAGGAAAACTTGCCATCTAAGCTCCTTGTTTTACAGGGCATTGTTAAATTCTGTGACAAATGGAGTCAAATCTATTTCATTCAACACAAAAGTTACAAATTTCTTGAAGTTAGAACACTCCAAAGCTTGTCTGGCTAAAGCATTATTAGTAGCTATATACTACCCCCATACTTTTGCAGTTGTATCTGCCTTTACTGACCACCATTTTGTTAATATGTGGAAAAATATATTTTTTGATGAATCAATAAACCTGCATTGTTTGCAGTTATAACATGGATAAGTGCCAGTGGCTCCTCTAACAGTTTTGTGTTCTCCTATTTCTAAAATGGACTTCACACTTGCAACCTTTTTATAAATGAAGTGTGAGTGGTCCCCTAATACTCTAGCTAAGTCTCGGTTTCCCAAAATAACCTTCCAGTTGTTGGAAATGACCTGTTTGATACTGTGACAGTCAATACTAACAGGAGCAGGAAAGGCACAGTCCATTTCTTTTACTTTCCCGCTGTTGTTATCAGTTATAAACCCACTAGTTAAAACCGGTGGGAACTTTTCCATCCTAACCAATAATATCTGCTCAAAAATTTCCCTCAGTTTTTCATATCTATGAACAAACATAAAAATACGTTTGTTTGCCTCACAAATGAAATTTGCATTATCTGAAATTAATCTACTGAGGCATATAATTTGTCCTCTGACCAAGTTCAGCTTCATGAATAAAGGATGACCACTCTCAAAATGAAGGAAATTATTTGTATAGGTGTCCTTTCTGAACATCGTACTGATGAATCTTTTTTCTTCAAGGTTCATATTTATATTCAAGTCTAAGAAGTGCACATTCGTGCCAACTTCACTTAAAGTGAACTTCAGTCCCATCCTGCATCTGTTCATATCATCCAAAAATAGACTTAACTCATCAGTAGATCCATTTCAGACAAAAAAAATCATCGATAAATCTTCTATAAAAGGAGACATATTTAAATCTCTCCAGTTTGGTCAGGAAGGACAATTCCCACCAATTTAACACTAAATTGGTGAAAGCCGGTGCTACTTTAGTCCAGATAGCAACTCCACAGGTCTGACGGTATATTCTTCCGTCAAACAAGAAAAAGTTATTTTTCAACACCAAAACAAGTAAAAGCCAATGGACTGTACCATTATGTTGTCAAGTTTAGTGTGTTCCTTCAAAAAACTTTTCACATCTTCTATCCCCATACTTTGATCAATCGAAGTATACAGGGATACTACATCTATGGTAACTAGCAGTGATTCCATTCATGTAAAAGTGTAATTTCTAAGAAGGTCGAAAATATGGAGTCTTAACAATGAAGAGGTTCAGCAAATGGTCCAAATAATGGGAGATGGTAACAGTTTTACCCTTTTTGTCTGACACTATAGGTCTGAAGTGTGGGTTGGTCACATCTTTATGTATCTTTGGAATACCAAAGAAAACACCTAACAGAGGCTCATCCACGTAAAGGAATTCATAGGTGTTTAAATTAATGTAATTTTTGTTTAACAGTTCCATCAAAAGTTGGTCTATATTGTGAAAGTTTCTCCTCATTGTGTCTTTGCTGACTAACTGATAATTCTTGTCACTTAGTAATTCCTTGAAACATACTTGATAGTCAGATGTTCTCATTATGACCACCCCATTACCCTTATTGGCTTTCATAAACCTATACTGTTGACTCTTTCTCAAGTCAGTCAAAATTTTCATCTCTCTTTGGTCCCAAACATATCTTTACTTTTATTTTTGTTTTTATTTTTACTATGGGTTGTAGGTGTCCCCTGATTATTACATATACATCATATGTCATTCTCACACAATTCATTAAATATGTTGAGTGTTGATGCCAATTTTGGGTTCACATTAATTGGTTTTCTACATTCAGTGTTGTTTCTATGTTCTATTCCATCAAAAACATATCTAAAATTTAATTTTCTGATGTATAGTTTCAAATCTAAAATAGCATCAGTTAATGGAGCTTTAACATCAGGTACAAAAGGAAAACCTTTTTCCAAAGCTTTTGTTTGACTTTCACTAAGTGATAAATCACTAAGGTTGTATATTTTGCATAAAGGTACTATTTCTTTCGATATCTCCCTTCTTGTTCCCCAGGTTCCCCTTCCCTTTGGTAGTGGTCACATTGTTGTCTGTCTCAGATGACTTGTGGGGGAAAAGGATTGTTTGGATCATGTGAAACATCAGTTACTGCTAGTACCTCCCCCTGCTTCATGTATTACATTTCCACTGTCTACATTATTATTATGATTATTTTCAACAGAATTCCCCTTTGTCAACATTTCAGGTACTCTTGGCATCTCTAAAGCCATTAATAGTACCTTTTCTGACTAGACCATTTCATTTTTGATTCAAAACAAATGCTGTGTTGTTTGCATAAGCTAAAGAATCTTGATCCAGTTTGTTACACTTTTTATTAGTTAAGGTTGCCATGTGCCTTTGAAGTTTAGCTTCAATACCATCATAAAATGACTTAAACATGCCAAACTGGTCATGGTTTACAATACATTCATTCAATTCACATATTTCTTGTTTTAACACAGTTATCTGACTACAGTTCTGCTTAATTAAAGTTTTAAAGCCTATATCCCTGCATTGTTAAACACAGTAACTAAATCTTTAAAAATGCTGTCAGTTTCCTTAATACCGTTTGGAAACCTATAGCATCTTAAGCCAAATGGCACTTGTATGCGTTCTACACAAGTGTGTAAATAAAATAACTGGAAAGTTATTTTGGGAAACTGAGACTTAGCTAGAGTATTAGGGGACCACCCACACTTCATTTATAAAAAGATTGCAAGTGTGAAGTCCATTTTAGAAATAGGAGAACACAAAACTGTTAGAGGAGCCACTGGCACTTACCCCTGTTATAACTGCAAACAATGCAGGTTTATTGATTCATCAAAAAATATATTTTATCCACATATTAACAAAATGGTGGTCAGTAAAGGCAGATACAACTGCAAAAGTATGGGAGTAGTAAATAGATGCTAATAATGCTTTAGCCAAACAAGCTTTAGAGTGTTCTAACTTCAAGAAATTTGTAATTTTTGTGTTGGATGAAATAGATTTGACTCCATTTGTCACAGAATTTAACAATGCCCTGGAAAACAAGGAGCTTAGATGCCATGTTTTCCTTAGGGCAGATCACATGCCTGGTCTAAATGAGACCTTAAATGTTAAATGTCTTTTAAATAACAGACTGTATTATTAAATAGTTTATTTGACAAGTATTTTTACAGTAGGCACACACTTGTATGTGCTACATGCGTTTTGTATACATGTCAGGTGTTATATTTCACATTTGATACTTTTGCCTTTAAGAAAATGGTATATATTAATGAACAGTTAGATGAATAGGCATTTGATTGGTTTATTTATTAATCAAATTTTGTATTTAAACTTGACTAATTGATTTACTGGCTAGTTCTGAAAAAGTTCATTGTGATTAAAATGAAAGAAAGCCCTTAACTTTTTATCTGTGTGGACAGTCATCATTTTGTCTTTTTTTCATGGTTTTGTTCTGAAGTTCTACAAGTACATTGAAAAGCTCAGTCTTTGTAATCCTTAATTAAAATAATTTACTACCACTTGTTTGTTCTGCTCTATTTTAAATCATTCTTATATTAAAGACTGCAGACCCTTTTTTGCTCATTAATCTGTATATTTACATACTGACTTCGAAATTGATCAACAGGTTTAAATTTTTTGTTCTGCTATGATTTTTCATTTTCTGTCCAGTTTTATGCAAAACTATCATAATCAGGTAGCAACATTCCAATAAATCTATGTTAATAGTATATTTATCCTTTATAAAGCAGCTGTGACTTGCTTATCTATTAACAGAAAATGATTGCCTCTTTTCGTGTTGTTACTGCTATAAGACAAGGATGTTACCTTTCACCCCTTCTCTTTTATGTATCTCTAGAATTTATTTTCCTCTCCATTTTAATTCACCTTCATATTCTTCTTCTTTTGGCTTTTCCTGGTTAGGGGTCGCCACAGTGGATCACCGTCCGCTCATGCTTGGCAGTGGAGTTTTACAGTGTTGAGTTGCCAGCCCGGCACCCAACCTTCCACAGAAGGCACACACACGCACGCACTCACGCCTAGGGCCAATTTAGTGTGTCCAGTCCACCTACAGCATGGCTTTGGGATGAAACCAGAGCACCCGGAGGAAACCCACATGACCACAGGGAGGACATGCAGACTCCGCACAGAAGGCACCCCAGCCGAGGATCGAACCGGAGACCCTCTTGCTGTGAGGCAGCAACGCTAACCACTGCACCAACATGGCCACCCGATTCACCTTCATATTACTAGCATTAAATATAGTGGAGCTGAAATATGCATCATGTTGTTTATTGGCCATGTTATTTCTTGCCTGGAAAGTCCTTTATTTCTATAACAATGTTAAGGAAAATCATTGATAAATATAGCACAGTCCCCAGGATTCAGTAAGGTTCCTTGCAGGAATAGCTTATTCCTGCACGAAAACAACCATTTAAGAGCAGCACACCATGCATAGTTATGCAGATGCACTGTCTCTGCTCCTAAATGGATACAGAGCATGGACAAGTGCAGGGGTTGTGTTTGAGAGCAGAGCTCTCACAATATACATGCCCCTGCAGTCAAGAATTGGTGTTCAGCAATTACAATAAGCAAGAATGCTCATAATGGGTTGCAAACCTCTCAACTGCACTGATCATCGCAGAATGTCCAGATTTTTCACCTATACATTTGTCCTGTACCTAATTTACCTGGAAAATCACTGGGATGATCTCAGGATTGAAGTCGGTAAATAATGGCATACATTTGAGTTTCAGACTTCAAATCCATCAGAAAATGTATATTAAAACAAATTCTGTTACTCTAGTGACTTGCTCAAGTTTATAAGAGCAATATTTAAAATATGTCCCTAGTTATACCTCATTTTGTCAAGCTTTATCCAAATATTTTGTATGAAGTGGTTAAGAGGTATGGGGGTTGCCATCTCTTCAAATGCCCAAAGTGGGACTGTTAGTGTAGAAACATGACATGTTGCAGGAGAAAACACACCCACAGCCATTGCAAAGTTCAAAACCCCACTTCCCAGGAAAACCCTACTCTCATAGTAACTGAAACACGCTAGGATGTATGCCAAATGTCCAGATGCTTGCAGAAATCCACAGCAATAAGTGAAAGCTGTCCTTTTCTAAAGAAAATAACACTAAAAATATTTTTTTTATCAAACAGATAAAATTTAACCATAGCTGCGTGGGTTTGTCCATTGCTTAGCTATGCATACTGTAGCTTAAATAGCAAAATGAATGCAGTAGAAGCAGTACTGTAATAATGTAGTGGTCAGAGCGTTCACTTTGCAAGCAGACATTCCTGGTTAGATCCTCACTGCAGTAAATTCCATTTTCCATGTGAAAGCAATTCATGAACATTTTTTTGCTGTATAACCGACTAAATAACATATATTTGTGAACTACAGTACTGCATCAAGTGCAGATGTGAGGTGTCATTGTAATAATTTAGTAAAATCCACAGATAAACACAAGTGCCCCATACAGTATATGTACATATGATTCAGGGATACTAAACAAAGTTATAATGTGTAATGAATGATAAATCCATGTCATACAGCAATCAGTGTAAAAAATGTATAAAGTGTCCAAATCTACCACTCCCAAGACCCATGTTTCTTTTCTTTCTAAATTAGTGCAGAGGTAAGCAGAAATAAGCACTTTTAAGCAGTAGTAAGCGAGTTTAAGCCTATTTGTGTGGGTGTAAGGATTGCGTACACAAGATAAGCAATTTAGAGGCTGAGTGTAAGAAAATGTAACCAGAAGTTGGCTTTGCTTACCATTGCACAAACCCACTTACAACTGCTTAAAAGTGCCTTAATCACTCTGTATCCAACAGCCCCTGTTCTGCTCAGCAACAAAATAAACATCCCTTGCAGGTCTTCAACCCAGGACCCTGTACACTACAGTCACAGCAATTAACCACTAAGCCATCATAGCTGTACATAAAATTGAGGTATAACCAAACAGATCCTCAATATAGCAAAATCACAATTTATATGTGAATATGTGAAAGGAATCTATAAACAGGTTTATGTTGTATAACCTACTAAAGAACATATATATATATATATATATGTGAACTGGAATACTGCATTAAGTCCAGATGTGAGGTGTCATTTCAATAAAGTGGTGAAATCCCCCGATAAACACAAGGACCCCATACGGTGTACGTACACATGAATCATGAATACTAAACAAATATATAACATGTAACGAATGATAAATCAATGCCAAAGAGTAAATAGTGTACAAATTTAAAAATAAGCAATGCTAAGCATTGCACACCTCTGCTGACCAGGTGTAAGCATTGAATTGTCCAGCTAAATCAATGTTCCCATTGCTATGCCCTTTAAGCAATGCCAACCTTAGGTAAACAGATGTGCCCATAGCTAAGCATTTTCAAAACAATCCAATCATGGCAAAGTGTAGGAAATTGTCTCTATTTAAACCTCATAGATGGGAATACATCTCATAACTTGTTGTAGCTTCCTCCTGTAGGCACAATGGCTGGTGTCAGGGAAGGTAAGCACTTCCAAGCACAATGCTGGGGCATTCAGGAGTCCAAGGTCATGGCAGGACTCCTGGTAAAAGACCATGAAAAGAGACTGCTACAGGGCTAGTACCAGGGTTCCCAATATAATGTGGAAGCCTGGGACCATCTCGCCTGTGACCTCACCAGTGCCACTGGCATCCCTTGAACTGGTGAGCAGCTCAGGCATCACTATGCCAACCTGAAACAGAGGAAGAGGGAGCTCTTGGATCAGTGGATCCAAGAAGCTAGGCAGGGTGATGTCCCAGCAGTGTGTACGTACTCATTCTACTACATGTTTAATAATTGCCAGCTCATGTATATTATGGAAAGGTATGGCTAAATATTCCTCTTATGTCTTTGACAGTGGAGCAGGCTGTGAATCAGGATGCCCATGCCTGTAGGCTGCAGAGGCTGTGTAGCAAGGCAGGTTAGTAATCTTGCATGTACTATCATAAGAAATGAATCTAAAAGTAGTAGAAAGTTAATTGCCAGTATAAAACCTGTATTGTGTATGGGATGTACTGAATAAACCAGACAATATGGCAGGCAGAGTCTCATTTAGGTTGTATGTAAATAAAAGGGTAACAGCTTGGCAATAAAGGTCTAACTCCTGGATTGCTTGTGTTTACTCTGGTAATGTAGTGTTGCATTTTCTTAACAGTACTGTTGTATTAAGCACTGTTACCCACACTGTGCTACATAAATAAAATGTGTAGGAATGTCTGTATACGACTGTTGTAATCACAAGGTCATATTGTACAACTGAGAGAGACTTAGACAGAAAACAGTGAAATGATATACAACAAAATCCAAATAGCACACTCAACTGAAACAAACTATTGTATTTTAACACACATAGCCATGGTTCGAATCCTGGGAGTCGTAAGCTGTATGCAGAATCATACCCCTCAACTGTACAGATTTTGTCAGAAAGTTCAGATAATTGGCTTACATTTCCTGCCTATCACCCTGTTCCCCTGGCAAATCAGTGGGATGACACAAGAAGTTTAGGCAGCAAATAATGACATACAACTGATTGCCAGACATCATAACCATTAGAAATATATCAATAAGAACAAACCTGTCACTCTAGCAACTTGCCAAAATGTTATGAGATTAATATGCAAAGTATGTCCCATCTCTACCCCCGTGTTGTGAAGCTATGACCAAAGTGTGTGCAGTAACAGAGTGAGACGTATGTGCATAATAATAACGTGGAATCTGGTAATATGTGTGGCAATATTCAGGTAGTGTTAACAAACATTCCCTCCACAGGTCTGTCAAATAAGAAAACTGTTTAGTCTGGTATTGTATGGCATTGTTAGTGTTGCAGTTTCTCTGAATAATAATGTATCACTCATCACTGTCACCCACACTGTGCTACATAATAAAACTGTCTAGGAATCCCTGTATAAGATTGTTGTAATTACAAGGTCAGATTGTAAAACCATGGGGGACTTATAGACAGAAATCAGTGAAGGGATACACAGCAATATCTAAATAGCACACTCAACTGTAATGTACACTGTTTTATTTTTAGCAGACACAGCCATGGTTCAAATCCTGGGAGTGGCAGTAAGCTGTATGTAGAATCATACCCCTCAACTGTACAGCTTTGTTCAGAATGTCCAGATATTTAGCCCATATCTGCTGCCTGTTACCCTGTCCCCCTGGCAAATCAGTGTGATGATCTCTTGACATTTAGGCAGCATTTAATGACATATAACTGACTGTCAGACCTGTAAAAATTCAGAAAATGTATATGAAAACAAACCTGTTATTGTAGCAACTCACCAAAGGTTTAGGAGGACAATTGTTAAAATATGTCCCAGTTTCACCTGCATGTTGTCAAGCCTTGACCAGAGTGTGTGCAATAAGAGATTGAGAGGTATGTACATAGCATCAACCTGGAATTTGGGAATATGTGTAGATACAGTCAGGTAGTGTTAACAAACAATACCTCCACAGGTGTACCAGGTAAGAGGTGTGTACTGCAGGTAAAACACAGTTCACGTATATAGTTGTCTACAAACATACCACTGTCCAAACTAAAGCCATAGGGTAGTGTAATAATGCCTGTAAGGTACAGATTACAGCAGTGACTAAGAAAATATTGAGAACTACAGGTATATACAAGTTGTTAATTGACAACCCCCCACCATGTCTGCAACAATAATCTAAATACACATCTCAATGTGTATGTGTACAATTAAATCTACTGTTGGACACACAAGATACTATTGTTTGATAAATATTGAAATTTGTTTCTATCCATGTGCCATGTTGAAGTACTCCCGCATTGGTGGCATGCTGCCATCAATGTAACCTGCATGCTATTGTAATGGCCACTGTGGTTCCATATATGCATGCGTTCAGTTTGCTATGCAACTGTTCCATATCTGGTGTTTTGGGTTAATGGGAATATCTATGCATGTTGTTATAAATAATCCTGGAATATGTTGACTATTACTAACCCACATATGTTTTAAAATTGAAACACCATAGCACCTTTGGGACGGCCGGTCCCAGCGGACTCACCTCATCTGGCTGTGGCACTGAGCACCAGCACATCTGGGGCCCATGCCAGGACCTCCTCGTCCATTGTTCCTGCACCACCTTCGGGTGGAACTGCCTCAGGGGATGGGGCTCACTCCCCTGGGAGCGAGCATGGACAGGAAACTGTCACACATCATCAGGTCTGGGGTTTGGTGCATAGCGAGCTCCACAGGAAGTTTGGAGATCAGCTATGCCAGCTTGAGGGCCACATGGCGCATTTAGAGGGTCAGCCTGCCCCTCCTACCCAGCCTCCAGCACAGCCACCTTTGGGGCAGTGAAGGTACAGTGGTGACTGCCCATTGGTGGGGACCTCAGTCCCACTGTTTCCATTTGGGGCCTCATGGGCTTCTGACTTCCAAACACCCTCCCTATCCAAGATGTTTACCCCCGACATGTGTCATATACTGCCCCTGTATGCTGTCTTGTCTGTCATCCTACCCAACCTACCTCCCTAAATATACCTACTATGCTTCACCCAACATCCCACTTTCACCTTAAAAAAAGGCAATCTGCTCCCCCACAAAAATCTCACCCCATACATAGCTGTCCATTTCACGCACATATCCACTGGACACATGTAATCTGGTTTAATTGGCTTCACAACATATTATTGTTGTCCTCACCCCTCTCTCAGGGGTTTGAGTGTCCAAATCTACCTCCAAATCAGTGTATATGCACAGCTGTTGCTATAGAAGAAATGGGCAGCTATAGACCTTCCCTACACCCATCTTGCACATCCCTAGCTATTTTCCCCTCTTTTTGCCCCTTTTTCCCACTTTCCTATCACCCCTTTTTCTTTTCTTTTAAAGAAATTAGTGCAGGGATAAGCAGGAGTAAACACTTTTAAGCAGCAGTAAGCGGGTTTAATCCTGTTTGCATGGGGCTAAGCAATGTGCACACAGAATAAGCAATGGTGAAGCTAACTCTCTGTAAGCATATTTAACTGGAAGTTAATATTGCTTACCATTGTCCTGCCCAGCAACAAAATAAACAGTCTTTGCAAGTCTCAAACCCAGTACCCTGCACACCATAGCCAAAGTGATTTACTACTAAGCCATGTTAGATATAAATAACTCTGCTGTTTTCTCAAGCATATCATCCAGCACAGTCATTCAACAGTAGAGGAAATGTTTTTATATATGTAGATGTATGTGTGTGTGTGTGTGTGTGTGTGTGTGTGTGTGTGTGTGTGTGTGTGTGTGTGTGTGTGTGTGTGTGTATATATATATATATATATATATATATATATATATATATATATATATATATAGGGTCTATATTAGAGTCTCAAAAGCCGACAATGTTGAATCTGACATTGTCGGCATGAGAATAGTGAATGCTGAGATTCTCGAACACATAAACGGAAATCTCCATAAGGGGAGATTTCTGTTAACTGGAATTTAGTGCGGTCTCGAAGTTGGTATATTTAAGTAGCGGGGGGTGTGGGGAGTGCAGGGGGGCTTGCCCCCTGCTTAAACCTGTTAGGGTACTTTTTTCTTTTTTTGGGGGTCTTTTTATAAGGTCGACAGTTGAAGACATCGACCATATGGTGTTTGATGTTTTCAACCGTCGATCTTATAATATAGACCCATATATACATATATATATATATATATATATATATATATATATATATATATATATATAATATATATATATATATATATATATATATATATATATATATAGGTTTACTATCATAAAATCGAAAATCATAACGTAAAGCTATTATCTAATGATATGGTCGGAAATGACAATGTGAAAGTGTTCATATTGTCGGTCGAAATTAATACAAAAGTCGAATATTCGACATTATACTTCCGAATATCGAATTTCCCATCATCGATAGTTTTTTTTTTTTTTTTTTTTCATTTTATGATTCATAAGTGCATAACACCTAACCCTGTGCATGATATACAAACATATTGTTGAACATGTTCTGCTAACTGCAATGTAACTGTTAGCACACCTCAATAAAGCCGCTGTGAAAGTGAAATACTTCTCCCGTGCTATGAATCCATTTAGAATCAACAGAATGTCTTGTATCATTTGCACAAATGGCAATAAAAGTCCCTTTAGTCATACATAATCCCCTTGTGTGCATGTTAGAAGAAGCAATGCAAAGCAACTAGTTTGG